>NW_006239139.1:1002859-1042615 GCF_000226075.1 Solanum tuberosum | reverse complement strand
CAACAAGTTGCACGGTGAAATACCCTCGGGGGGTCCTTTCAAGAGCCTATCGAGTAAATTTTTCATCAACAACGAAGCATTGTGTGGTTTGTCAAGGTTTAATGTCCCCACATGCCCCACTTCATCAACGCATAGATCAAATAGGACAAAATTGCTAGTTCTATTTCTTTTGCTAGGAATAACACTTGTATTTGTTCCTATCGCCTTCCTATTCCTATGGATAAGGTATAGAAGAGGTAAACGAGCTCCTCAACAAACTGGTTCATTGTCTATGGCAACAACAGAAAGAATTTTCATACTATGAACTGCTCCAAGCAACTGATTCGCTTAGCGAGAGTAATCTGATTGGTTCTGGAAGTTTTGGCTCTGTCTACAAAGGCATTCTCAGAAGTGGAACTCATATTGCAGTTAAAGTGTTCAATTTGCAACGGGAAGCGGCATTCAAGAGTTTTGATACAGAATGTGAAGTTTTGCGCTGCCTTCGCCATAGGAATCTCGTGAAAGTCATCACTAGTTGTTCCAACCTTGATTTTAAGGCTTTAGTGCTCGAGTTTATGCCTAATGGAAGTCTTGACAAGTATTTGTATTCAAACAACTACTTCCTAGACATTAGGCAGAGACTTAGCATTATGATAGATGTAGCATGCGCGTTGGAATATCTTCATCATGGATGCTCCTCTCCGGTGATTCATTGTGACCTGAAGCCTAGTAACGTCTTGCTGGATAAGGATATGGTTGCCCACCTAAGCGACTTTGGTATTTCAAAACTGCTTGGTGAAGATGAGAGTGATTTATACACTAAAACCTTAGCAACATTGGGTTATATTGCACCAGGTACGTCTCTTAATTTGTTTTGTTTGACTTTTCCTTTCTTTTTCTTTTTCACCAAGAAATTATGTTAAATCTTCAAATGAATTGTTTGTTTATAGAGTATGGACTGGATGGATTGGTGTCTATAAAATGTGATGTCTATAGTTATGGGATCATGTTGCTAGAGACGTTTACTAGGAAAAAGCCTAATGAGTTTGAGGGAGATCTTAGCTTGAAGCAATGGGTGAGTTATTCATTCCCAGAGGCAGTAATGGATGTTGTAGATGCCAACTTGATAACATCAATGGATAATTGCTTACAGAAGGAGTTAGATATCGTGGCATCAATCATGAAAGTGGCATTAGATTGTTGTGCTGAATCTGCGGCAAGAAGGACAAACATGAAAGATGTTGTAGGGATGCTACAAAAGATCAAGATTCAACTTCTTGCATGCTGAGCAATGTTCTCGGAATCACTTATTTGTTGCAAATGTTTACTAAATTGTTGGATTCATGTAAGGATTGGTTTTTTTTTTTAGTCACTTGATTTGTGCATGATTCTGTTTTGGAATACTGGTTGGTTTCAATAAATCTCACAATTTCCCTTCCACACTTGCTCAAGTCAAATTTATCTACTTATCTAAAATGAGTGATTTCAACACTTGGATATCAAACTGACAACTAGCACGGAAAGGTCTCGTTTTGGTCCAGTAAAATGAATGTTGAAAGCAAATTCCTCAAAATCATATGATTCAAGTACCTGACAAAATGAATAGAGATAGAAAGATCTGGATAACTGAGACGACATAATTCAAGATCAAATGATCCACCTCTTTGTTCACTTGTGAGTGTCAACTCAGAATGGTTAGAGGGAAATATATGTATCCATATATTAGGCATTATCCTTTCCGCCCACCTCATTAATATCAATAGGGAAGAATCCGAGGGTGGCTTGATTATCAACAAATAAATCTAAGATGTGTATCTTCTTTTATGTTGTCTCAAAGTAGAGTAAGCACATATTTAATATAATCGAGAAAGGCAAATAACAAACTATATATGTTTTCCAAATCTCTGTTAACTTAAACCGACTTACACACGGTGTCACACTCTTATAGCATGGAACCTTAGTAGCTCAGTTAGTTGACTACTTGAACTTTCACCTTGTTGGTAAGGTACCAATTCAATTCCGCAACTTGTAATCCCCTACTCCCAATTTTATTTTATTTTATTTTTAAAAAACAAACTCTTATGCCATTTGATCATCCCTCGCTGAAATTATACCGGTGTATATGTCAACTAGTTCTGAAAACGTGCGTTGCACGTTTATTCTTTACTGTCATACAAATTTGTATAGGTCTAATTTAACGTTGATAATTATCAATTACACTATTCTTTTGCATATGTTGTTCTGTGCAAATATAACAATGTCAATTAATTCTCTTAATTTAATTTTGGTTATTTGTCTGCAAAATGAAAAATATTGAAAAATATAAAACTAATTACGATAATATAGCATATAGTATGTGATATAGTGATGAACTCTTACTCTAAATTTACGAAATGGACGTTAACAACATATATAACAAAATTAATAAAGACAAAGATTAAATATATATTTACCATGTTAATCAGGGAAAAATGACCAACATATTGATTTTACATAAATGTATAAGAATTATAAGATGATGAAACACAAAAGTGAAGTGGACTAATATTTTCTATTCATTTTATATAAGAGATCATCACCAAAAATCTATTAAAAGACGAAAATAATTGCAAACCCCAAAAAAACTTATCAATAAAATACAAAATCAGTAAATAAAGTGCAAATATATATATACACACAAAAAGAAGGATCTTTTGAGCAAGATAACTAAGGAACATTAGTAAAAAAGACACAAATAATGATACAACCCACATTGAAAGAAGTTGCTTCATATAAATCAAAAATAATTAAGAATATTTAAACATAAATTATGTAATATTTTCGGCCTGTTCCTCATACTCAAATAAAGGTATTTTCAAAATCGAAAAAAGGACCATAATGTGTTTTGCCTCCAACATTCTCACGATGAAGCAATATAATTCTTAAACCCAAAACTCAATATTGTTTTGTAATTGAAACCCAAAAATAGAAAATGAGTGATGAATACATGATGATGAAAAGCTTGTAGAAGTTGCGTAAGTTGTGAATACAAACTAATAAGATGATTTTTACTTTGAGTTTTATAGAGCATTTGACTATGTGATTGAATAGTATAAATTTTTCTGTCCAAATTTATAAAATCCTATAAAGTATATGAAAAGACATGATATTTAATTATATGAAAGATGAGAGGAATTAAACATTTTAATTGAACTAATAATTAAGAATTTGAAATTTTCAATAAATTTGGGAATATGGAATAACTTTCTACAATAAGATTCAATGCATATTGTTTAGAAGTCTATTAATTTAATTTTAAAAGTTAATGAATTAAATTTATGCTCTATCTTTTTATATTTATTTTAATAGTAATTGACCTTTCAAATTTTCATGTCTCTTGAGACTCCAACTTTTATAATTACGTTTTACGTACCATTTCAATCTCTCAAGTATTGTAATCATGCCCACCATAAATACATACTTCACATGTTTCAACAAAGATAAATGATTAGGACTACTTCTAATTTATAGCCCCTGTTCATAAAGTCCTCATTTCCTTTTCTCCTCTTTCTTCATTTCAGAATCTAGAAAACAAAACAAAACAAATGGAGAGAGTCAAATGTCACTCTCATCCACAAATCTAAATGATAGAGCTTCCAAAAACAAAATACTGGTTCAGAAGAAACTACTATCCACTCAGATCAATGGCGTAGCCACATATATTCGTCGAAAAATTATACGTACTACAAATTAAATATGCAGCATAATACAAGGGAAAATGTCAATTCATCTATAGTAAAGTTAGGATGCACATAAAAAGAAAAGCAGGAGAAGTAATTTGGACAGAGGAAGGAACGAAGACTTCTATTGGTATCTTTAGTAATAAAAGTAAATTAGGATGATAACAAAAATGAAAAAAAGTTAAGTAACTTAGAGAGGAACAACATGACTGAGAAAATTCTTCAGCATCAGGAGGACAATCAAAATTTATTTTTGGATAATCATAGTTCACTTTCAGATGATAAAATAATTACCATGAATGTGCTTAAGGCAAGTGAACAGGTCTAGCATAAACTTTTTGGATTTGAAACCTGAATACTCCTTGCAGGGAAGTAAATCCTTTTAACGACACTTGGAGAAGTAGACAGATTTGTTAGACGATGAGTGAAGAAGGCGAGCTTTGTCTTCCTTGCTAAAATCTTGAACGACTTTTTCAAATCATTGAATAACAGATGGATGTTGATGCAATATTGTATCCAAAATATTCTGTATTTGTCCTCAAGCCATCAACTGCAAAGCAAGGGTCAAATTAATTAAACATAAGAAGCAACTCTTTCTTTAATGAAAATCGTAGAAAAACTGACTTCATCACCTTCAAAACAGTAATTGGTGAAGTCCGCCAGCAAAAAGTATGATGGTCTAACCTATAGCAAGTTTCTGTTTGAAATTGAACATGATATAAAAAAAAAAATAGACTTAACAAATAATAGAGTGACATGCATTAATTCTTGTTATACCATATAGAAATTGAAATAGACAGATGCAACATTGAAAGTGAAAAAAAGTATCCTTACCACTATCACAGACAATCAGCAAAAACATCAGACAGATCTAACATTGAAAGCATGAAAAGCAAAGAGAACAAAAAAAATTCACTAGAAGAGGGAGAGGACCCTAATACTAACAGTAAAGAGGTAGAGATCTGCAGGACATGATCAATAATATTAACATAATGGAGCATCTTTAACCAAAGTAGTATATAAGGGACTCCAAGAATCTGGTTGCAGATACATTCTTGAAAGCGTCACATAGATTATATAGTTTTCTCAAGTTTATCCCTCAGTAGTAACGTGATCATATTCAAATATTGTCTCACTGTTATCACAAATTACTTCTGTATAAAACGTGAAATTGAAATCAACATGAAACAGACAAATATTGACTTTCACGTGTTCAACGTTTCAGTTCTCTTCTCTTGTCCTGACCCTTCTCAGTACATTAACTGGGACAGTGTTCATTTCACTAAAGCCATGTAGGACTAACTTGTTTCTTTCTGGTCATCTTGTCATGTCAACTCTCATTTAGTTATCTGCTAAAATAAAGCAACAATTTTAAACTACATTAGTAATTAGCACAAAAGGATACATAGCACGGGCCTTCATTAAATAACTTGGCTGCATATGCATATAAAATTCATCCTATACCTACCAAACTTCAGCCTCTTCTTTATAAATTTTCATCAAAACTTTAAATATATTTGTGCTTCCTCACTGTTCTATGCCTGTTTTTGTACTATCTTTGGTGGATACTTATTCTTTCCCTTTCCTTTTTGATCAGTGTTTTC
The DNA here is from genome assembly GCF_000226075.1 of Solanum tuberosum. Classification (NCBI taxonomy): domain Eukaryota; kingdom Viridiplantae; phylum Streptophyta; class Magnoliopsida; order Solanales; family Solanaceae; genus Solanum; species Solanum tuberosum. The sequence goes on along the minus strand of NW_006239139.1, from coordinate 1,037,313 downwards.
TTGTAGTTTATTTTTATTTTTTTGTGTTACTTTCTTGCAGTGTCGTTCTTCCTCTTTTCTCTCCATTTTCATGAGTTTTCATTCTCTCAATTGCTATTTATGCAGAATTTTAGTTTTCAATCTGATGGTACTTATCAAATATTGGAAAATCATTTACACCATACGATTGGTTACAAGGATCTCAAAGTGGAAGGAATTGTGGAACTCGCTCTATGTTAACAAAGTCCAACCACCACGTATCTCATTTACATTGTCCTTTTATTGATTTATTTGTATCATTTTAAGAGTTTGACTAAATAAGAGAAGTACACATAACAGGCCTTCATTGTCATTCTTCTGAATTAGTGAAACTGAAACTCGAAAATTATTTTGTGAATCTTCAACTACATCCTAGAGATATGAGCATGAGAGGGGGGGGGGGGGGGGTAAAGAGCTTGCCAAGCCAAGATTCAAAAACTCTGGGTGCTCACATCTCGTAAGGTTTCCAGCCAAATTATCCGAGATTTTTTATGCTAGTAGCACACCAAGGTGGTAGAAGTTCATTCAATTTAAATTAAGTTGACATTCTTACTTACAACATGTGGTGTAGTTATTACACTCGAGAAGAATCTTACAACTTAAAGTCCTAATTGGTGCCTTATGTACTGGCATCTCTATAATTTTACGGTAACTATTGAAGTAATTGTTGGGTTTAGCAAGGTGTGAATGGAAAATAAGAAGAAAAAATGGAAAGTGGGGGAACCAATTTTGGAGGGAAAATGAAAAGTCATTGCAAAGTCCAAATGAAAAGTCATTTTTACCATATTGGTAGAAGAAAGGAAATTGTTGTGATTATATTAGGAAACACTTCCTTTAGTTCTTAAAGGGTTAAGAAGAAGGTGCACCCTCGCGCCGTCGCTCGCTCGGCTTCGGATTTGGATTTGGCAAATGATGTGATTGATTAATAATATTTTTGGACAAAATTTATTTAATCAATCTTATTAACTGATTTTCTTTCTCTTATAAATTAATTCAGAATGTTAGTTAAACAACAGAATTAATTTCATAACGAATTATTTGAAATTCGCACGTAACGGTAAATTCGTTTGAAAGGATTTGTTCCTTCCGAAAAGTCGTTACTTTTCCCAAAAAGACAACGGTCTGGAAAAAATGGGTCTGGACAGACGCGTTCCTTGCTGTAAAAGGCTATAAATAAGAGGTTTTTTCCGTTTTTCAAACACTGAAAATTTTTCCTCTCTTTCTTCTCTATGCTTATTTTGCCATTATTTTTGTTTTTGCTCTCTCAAAACTAGAATCCTGGCTCTCTTTTTTTTTTTTTTTTTTTTTTTTTTTTTTTTTCTAAAAACAAATTTACCATTAGACAGTGTCTAGCGGTCTTTTATTAAACATAAAAAATATCAATAGGGACAAGTACAAGCAAGGGGGGCTAGGCCTTACCTTACTAATCCTAATGAAGTACCTAACTTCTGCTACCTAACAAGCATGAAGAAAATAAAAGCTAGAGAAAACTAAGTATTTTCTGATCATCACAGAGTTTATAATACACTCCATGATGATATTACAAATGAGGATGCTTAAATAATGTAAAAATATGTCAATCAAGAAGAAAGTTGAGTTATCAACCTCAAACTTTCTATTACTAAAGTATGAATTAAAAAAGATTGATTGTCCATCAAAAGTAACTTGAAGTATTTTTCTCTTGTCTTCTTCTTCAAACCTATCCAACAACACTTGATGATTCATATCTTCTTTATGGATTTATTGGATCTAGTTGAACCTATTGATACTGTCAAATGGTTTTGCTTTGCCTGTCGCATCGGTAGGTGCCTTGGAACAAACTCCTCAGTCATTTTACCATCCCAACTATGTTGCCTTCTGATCTTGTTGTTGTTTTTGCGTTCGCTGAAGTTATTAAAGTTTGAGGTACCACTACTTCTCTAACAGGTTAATCCGTTTAATCTTGGGAGGAATTAATCTGGATTAAATTTTTTAAGGAAACACAGTAATTTCTGTGGACTCGGATTAAAAGCATTCTGTCAATTTCATCTATTTTCTGTTTTTGTATATTTGACTAACCTGAATACAGGAGATAACAGTAATTCTCAAGAACGTAAAATGGTAGTACACTGTACACTTTTATTAACATTCAATGCAAATCAAAATACACCAAATCATCCAAAGAATAAGTGTCACACTGTTTGATTTCACATTCTCTTATTATCATTATTATATAGGGGATCGGGATTTCTGCAAAAACATATAAGTATTGGAGGATCATAATGATAATACCACACATATATTGAAGACAAATGTAGTTCATTAGAAGTAAATATTGTACCTTGTAGATGAGAATCTTGAAGAACATCTGTGATAAAAAAGAAAAACAATAATTATTCAATTGACTCTGGCATATCATCAAACACTTAAGGTGTGCAACTTACTTCGTAATAGTCACTTTATTTACTTCAATGTCACATCACCAAAGAACTTGGATGAAAAAGTACAAAAAAGGGAAGAAATGAATTACCTCGTTGTTTCAGAGCAAACTTCTTAAGAAGGAAAAAAAATCAGAATATGCATGTCGGGAACGGATTACATCAGGTAAGAAAAAATTACACAAAAACACAAGAAATTACAAACAAAATAGAAAAAGGTCGAATTGGAATGCTTACCAATGAACAAATTAAGAACCAACAAATGAATAAATAAATAAACAGGGAGAGAAATACAACATCTAAGAAAACGTCCCAATTATTTTTGAAGAAATAAAATACTTAAATAAAACAATCATTGATAAATTAGATCTAAACCGAAAAATAAGAAATAATATGCTCATTAGCTGGAACTTTCCGGCAAAATCCCATAAAGAAGCTTGAATGAGATAATTCAAATAAATGAAGCAAAATTTGGCAAAAATAAAGAAAGTAGAAGGACTAACCATGACTTTTGATGTCTTTTCCCCTACTTCATCATTTGGCAGAAACAGAGAGCTTGAAGTTGCTCCAAAAAAAAAAAAAGACAAACTTCAGAGGAAATTTGGTTAAGGTGGAGGATGAGTGAGTAATGGCAAGATACATGTTTCTGTGCCTACACGTGGCTTTATGTACTTGTTGTCTATAAAGTATAATTATTAAAGTCTCTTGTACAAGCACATACAGCTGTTTGTACAACTCTTATTAGCTTATTTTTTTGGCAAAGAGAAGTGTGTAATAGCCTAAATAAACAGTACAATTCATACAACCTGATGTACAATTCAGTATTGCAGTGTTGGTCCTTTTCTTGTTGGCTTATAAAATAAATATATATATATATATATATTAAATGTAATTATCTTTTTAACTTTTTTAACTTTTAAATTAAGAGTAATTAAGACTATATAATAAATTAGAAATTTATTTTACTAATATTTGATTAATTAGATTATGATTTAGTGTAAGGGTAAAATAGTAATCTAACTTTTTCCTAAAATTCTTCCCACTTATAGCATAATATGATGATATGATATGATATTAGTATCACATAAATTAACCATTGAACTACCTCAATGAAATTTATGACTTCTGGATCGCACAATTTCAACATTGTATGAGACTAGGTTGAGGCCCTAGGTTCAAGTCTCGGCTAATAAATAAAAGAATTGGAACGTCCAATATGTGAATGAGGGGACGTGTTGAAGAATAATTAAGTAAATAAAGTGTGTTCTCCCTAACAGTTTAACCTAGTTTTACATTGAGGGTCATACGTACCTTAAAACTCCTCTAGCCTCAAGACGATAGTGGACGCAGAACTTAGTATTGTGAATCTAGCATCCGACCTACGGCTCTTATCTCTTTTAAAGGTGATTTCATTCCCAAAATTCATACTCGAAACCACTAAATAAATATGAAGGAGCTTACCTTCTCTTTCTCTCTCACGTCTCCCACCTTTTCTCTAAATTGTCATATAATGATTTTCAAAACACATATGAAGTGGTGAATTGATTCAATGGTCCAAGTGTACAATTTCTTCTTAGCAAACTTCACTTTTTCTAGGACTTTTTTTCAATTTCAATGTCAAAATTCAACTCATTATTTAAGACACCATGACCAAAAAAAATAAGTTGAATTATTTTGTTCGAAGATTTTGAAGCATTTCAACGTAGTAAATTATAAATATAAGCTCTTATAATTATCCAAATAATGTGCTTTGTCACAACAATTCTAGACCAATTTATGATTATTAGACGTACACTATACTACACATGATGTAAACGCTCAACATTGTGTCACTCTTCCTTAATCAGATGTCTTGGTTTTGAATCTAGAATGAGGATGGAGTTCTTATAATTGTTCAAATATTGTACTTGTCACAACAATCCTAGGCCGATTTATGATATTAGGTGTAGACTATATATACTATATATTATTTAAAAACTCGACATCACCTCACCCTTAATCGATCTTGAGTTTGAGTCCCAAAAATGAAAAAAATCATAAAAGAAAGTATTTTTTTCCCCTCTTATTTAGGTCTTGCCGGACGTGAACTCAAATTAATTAGTCATAATTTCAATGCAGATGTTAGACAACAATAAAACCTAAAAAGATGGTACAAGTTGTTATTCTTTGTCTTCCTTGTCGCCTAAAAAGACAAAATTAGAAAACGTATAAGATAATAATCAACAGTATGATAAAATTGTTATAAATGGACTGTCAAAATGGTCTATGGAATATGAGAATTTAATTAAATAAAACAACACAAAATAATTATAAAGCCATATGGATTGTCACTTAACGTGACAACTATCTTCAATTATATTGTATATATTTTCTATTTCAATATGAGTATTTAATCTTTCATGTCATTCTTGTTTTTAATATTTGAAAAGATAATAGTTTCTTTATTTAACGTCTGTGGTTGACTTTTAATTCCTTTTTCCAAAAAAATTAAAAATAAATTGTAAGACTTTTTTTTTTCCGCCTTTCGTTGAATAGATGGTGAAAGATACCACCCTAATCGAGTAGATTGTGATAATTCAGATTGAAAAATGGAATAATTGATAGTTGATCCAGTTATATTCGAGGTATGTTTTAATACTTAGATGGTAATAGTTCAGATTTAAAAAAACATCTGATAATTAAGAAATAAAACTCGCTAAAAAATAATATTAATTCAGAGGGACCTTAATTCAGATGTGTTTTTGTCCATTAAATTAAAATTAAAGAAGGCAACTATTTCCAAAACATTGGAATTTGAGGTAGCCCAACTAACTTGAATCCTCTTCTCCGTAGCCATCACGCTTGCTTTTATTACCCTTTTCTTTTATTAAAAAAATCATTTGATATCTGAAACTCACGAGGTTTAATCTGAATTCACACCTAATATGCCGATTAAAAAAAAAGATAAAATACTCTCTAACAGAAAAAATTATGTGATCACAAAGTTCAAATCCAAAACCTTATTATCAATTCTCCATAGAGCTCACAATTTTTTACTTTGGGTTATTGCCATCATCAAGCCTAAAAAAGTGTGCATATCATGTGAACTTATGTTATGCTTTATAAAGCTTGTAACTTTAATTTTCTCTTTCACTTTGATATGAGATTCGACTAAGGTGTGTGATATGCACCCATTTTTTAGAAGCTTGCAAGTTAATAAGTCTTTTTCTTTAATCAACTCTCGCTGGCCCACCTTCTGTCATGAGCATCACAATCATATACATTTATAATCAATCAACACTGGCCAAACTAGTCCCCCTTTACACCTTTCCTCCTCCTCCTACTACTACTCATTTTTCTTCTTTCTCCTTTTTAGCACCAAGAAATCATAGAAAACAGTCTTTATAGCACACCCTTTCTACCACCTTCTTGACAAAACCAAATATCACATACAACAATGTATTTTTCAAAAGCTTCTAGTACTACTAATTTCCTCTTCATGTTCTTATTATTGATATTTGTCCCTTTTTATTACATCCACAACACAAGCCAATAGAAAGTTAGTATTAAACTTGCATGAATTGAAGAAAAATCCCAATTTAGAGGACATGAGATTACTGTATCAAATTTCCCTTCCTAAGGGCACAATCCCAAATTCCACACCTAGCAAGAGGGGTCACTTACACACTATTAATAGAATTCTCACGTCTGTTCCTAGCCCAGGAGTAGGCCATTAATCTCTCTTCTTTAATTTGCATATCGTCGCGATTTCACCCTTTTCAGACCCCATTCGTGGGACTATATATATACTGGTATGCTTTTGTTGTTCTTTTTGGTTTCCTTTTTGCATTTTTTGTTACATTTCAATTCATTAGGAATTGTCACTAGTCCAAACCCAAAAGTCAAGGTATTATCCGCTTTGACTCGATCAACTTTGAGTCATCACAAAAATTTTGGATCTCAAGATTTTGCTCCCTTGAATTTTAACTCAAAAAAAAATGTCTTGATATTTTAATTCTGAACACTCACACTTATATACCTTCCACTACAACATTTTAGGCCTACAGCCACCCTAGAAAAGTGTGGCCTAAACTATGAAAAAGTGTGGCCTTTGATAAAAGGCCACACTTTTGGACTTTAAGCAACACTTTTCCAGGGGTGCCCAAAGGGAGCGTAACCTTAGAGTTTAGGCAACACTTTTGAAGTGTCGCCTTATCAGCTACACTTAAAAGCGTAGCCTAAAAGGCAAAAAGGCCACGCTTTCCAGTACCTCATATAGCAACATTTCTATCTCATACAACTACACTTTCAAGCGTGGCCTTTGCTTCCTTATTGCCCACAATTTTAAAGTGTTGCCTTTTCTATCTTATGTATGACAACACTTTGAAGTGTAGTCCTTGCCCGTCTGCATTCAACAATTTACAATCCTTTGGCTACACTTTTAAGTGTGGTAATATTATTTAGGCTATAAAATATTTATATGCCACAATTTCTAATTAAAAAACACCAATATTGTTTTGCAATAAATAATCTCAAGCATTAAATTAGCTAATAAGTAATTCAAATATATATATTTGCAATAAACATCAAATGATACCATGTCTTGTGTACATACACATACTTATAAAGCAATATTCTAAATATGTTTACACAATAGTTCAAAAAATACTCTTACAATGGTTCAATATATTCTAGCAATGAATATATTTCACAAAATCAAATATAATGTATTCAAACTTATACAATAGTGACAGAAAAGCTATAATCCCTAGGATGGAAAATGCATAAACCTCTATACCCATTCTGCTGGATCTCCCGAATTTCCATTCAGCAGTTTGTGATTCTCTTCTTTGGACTTGCTATCCTTAGTCACTGGTAGCTACAAGGCACTAGTGCGATCAGGCAGTTCTGCAAGAAAGAATGGGGAAAGATGAGTATGTGTGATGCCGAGAGAAGACTCCTTGCAAAGATGTTGCTCGACACATTATATTCTGTAAACTTCTTGTAAACATACAATCAATCAAAACCGAATTAAAACACCATTGTCCTCTCAGTCAACTACTATTAGTCGTTTTAAAAATTATATGATACTCGTCCAATAAGTAAACTAACCAGTTTATAGTGCCTAGGTAGAACAAATCCTAAAAACTTGTTTAAATAACCAGTCAAATTGCAGATTGCAGATTACAGTTCCAGATCTAGATTAATTCCAGATTGCAGCTTTCAGTTACACATTAAATAGTTAAAAAAAGTCGAAAAACACTCAGATGGACTGGATTGGCATCTTTCTCGTGTTTTATTAGATGTAGTTAATGAAATTTCAGTCGTGTTAAATGTTCCACTGTCCTCAGGGGTTTTAGTTGGTATAAATTGTGTATGGAACTTGAAAGTGGAGCATAGTGTTACCTGTTAAACAAAAATTTCTTAAGAAGAACAATATTTGCTTGCTTGTTGATGATTGTACTCCTTCCTGCTGATGCTAACTTTGCTATCCCTGTTATCACCTAAAACTTGTTGTGCTTTACTCATCTTGAGTAACATACACACAAAGAATTAAAGTGGCATTCAATTATCAAGAACATAAATATTCAATTAGATTGAGTGCAGACTGAGACATATATGGAGATAGGATGCATGATACTCACATGAGGTGTGACGGTAGTTGTTGTGGTTATAGTTTGTCTTGATGTTCGGGCATGGAGAAATCCTTCACCAACGTTACGAGGGACATCATTTATGTTGATGAGAGTTGTTGTCTTGTTTCCAGTTGAGTAGTTCATCATGTTATCCCAGCTTCATAGCATGTTTCACCAGATATGGTGGAGACAGTAACAGTGACTATTCGTCTTTCAGGGACAGGCTTGACAGGGAATGCTAGGTTGTTGTTATGAAAATTATTAGTGTAAGGCAGCAATGAAAGAGGAGCTATGGCAGTAGAAGAAGAGACTGAGGGTGGTGTTTGGACCAAATTTTTAATTTAATTATTGTTAGCTCCTTGCCTTGATCATTTGATCTCTCCATTGCTACATCTACTGCTTGTACTCCCTGTTTCTCACTTCCTTGTTCCATTTCCTTTCTCTTAACTTCAGCAAATTGTTTAGCCAACAACATAAATGTTGTGATCACGTTATCTTTTTCTTCCATTTTAGACACAATGTTCAGAAACTTTTTCTGTATTCATCACCCAATTAACATTTAACAGTCGACAGAAATTACTAGTACTAAAAATATCACGACTCCTACGGTAACATGCATATCTTACAGTACCATGAATCTCTCTACTTCCTCACTAATGAAACATAATTCAGCCCCACCTCTCCCTTTCCCCTTCACCCTAACTAGCTAGAAATAAAAACTCAGAGAACTATAGAGGGGAAATAGTGCATTTTTGATGGATTACATTAGAGACATCAGAAATGATTGAGTTGTGTATCTCAAATGTGAGTTACAGCATAATATGAAATTATGGAAGTGTGAGTTGCATCTAATTCCACATGCAAGGCAATAACATACATATAGGTTGATTAATTAGAATACCTCCATATTTTCCATGAAATCTGAATTGGCTATCATTAATTGTTTCTTGCACATTTCCTGCCACTTAAACATAACATGAAGTATAATTACCAAAAGGGTTAAGTATTAATTTGTAAACCACTCAAATGACAAACTTTTGGCTTTCGAAAATAAATACCATTGATGGAATAACTTTCCTTGAAGTTTCAATAGCTTTGGTTTCTTGTTGCGTCTTCTTCAATTCAAGCTCCTCAGTCTTTCTACTCAAATAAAAACACAGTCATTGATGTTTATATATCACCAATGTAAAAGCTTATAATTATAGTATGAAAATTCATTCTTGCATGAATTGGAAGAAGCAGTTGCATTTTCTTAGCAGGAAAGTGTGTCATATATACTAATGAAGAACAAAGATATGAGATCATTTTTAGCGTAATAAACACATTTTTTTACCATTACCTGCATTCGATTTACACCACCAGTTTTAACAAAGAGAGGAACAAATCGATTTGCTCACAAATACAAGCATTGATTATTTTTACTACGGTAGCAAAAGAACTAACTTGATGAATACAATGAGTTTCAAATAAGATCAAGATTACTGCACTTCTTCATAAACCAAATGAACAGACTCATTTTCTCACTAAAGGACCTGCTATCTCAAAGGTATTTAAACAATCAGAAGCTGCAACAAATTGACTCACACATGTTTCCTCAACTCATGATCAAATTGAAAGAAAAAAAATAGAAGCTAACACATATATAACACGATGCAAAGGGATTCGAAAACAGAGTTAATGAAGCAACCACAACAGGGAAAGAACTCGATACATCATTCTGCATTTATTTGAAAAAAATTTAACAAACCTATGAAAACCAACTGTTAAAGAGAACTTAAAAGACATAGTAAACATAAAAGAGAAAGCGGAACAAAAGAAAACTGGACAAAATCGATCCTCACAAGTATAAGATTTAAAATGAAAGCACTAGAGATACAAGATGAAATCTAAAACCTTGACGTCTTGATCCACTCATCCAACTTGAGGTGCACGAATGAAGAACGTGACGTCTAACATAAAACACTATCACAGAATCCCAACAAATAAGAATAAACTAAGACAAGCAGAGAAATTTGTCACTTGATTTCGGAAAATGTTTCAATACAGTTCTTTAGTACAAGCCTGTTGGCATGTGAACTCTCGGAACTGCCTGTAGTCTATAAGGAGGATCATGTGGTAGCATTAAAGCTTGAGAAGAGAAGGTAAGTGAACTCGTCTATACGTCCAATATTGTTTTCTTGAAACGTCTGAATTCTGTTTTAGTGTTGTTAAATCATCTTCATATGATCTTGGACAATCCGCACCTCAAAAGTTAGCTTTTGCATTTGAATTAGGTCCCAAGTCCATTTTCGAAGAATATGTCAAGCTTGAGCTTAGTTTAATTTGTTATGCTAAGTTCTTCATTTGTTTTCACTGATAATGTTTTCCAAACTCCCATCGGATACCCCAAAGGCTGCCTTGTTTTTGGAGAACAAGAAGAAAAATACAAAATTGCAGCAAAACACACTACACTAACAAAACAATAATAATGACTTTGCCAATAAAGTTTCATGTCCTGTTACATTGCCTAAATCATCTAAACCCACACTTAAGTCTCTATTGAAGTGATTCGACATTCATGTTCACGTTATTTTGTTTCCCTTTCATGCAGGCACAAGACTCGACAACGCTCTCAATCACAAAAGGAACGCAAAAAGAAAGTAATAGACGAAGATGATACTAAACAAGACAACGTTAGCTCTAATGAGGTACATTTCTCAGTTTTTGCTCCTATCAAACACTAAGATCATGTACTTCAAAGCCAAGAATTGTATGTTGCAGGAGCCAATAAAGAGTAGACTTTCAACAGTCTTTAAACTACTAGAGCCAGGAAGTAGCAGTACTACTATTACTACTACAACTACTACAAGCACATCTTCAAGTACTTCAAAGCCAACTGAAAAACCTCAGAGTCCTCAGAGTTCTCCGAGAATTACTGAATCTCATCATAATTCCACTACGAACATCAAAAATATACCTCCATTGCCAAATGCTAGAAGAAATCAAACTAATAAGTACAACAACAAGGACGCGATGAACAGATTGAGTCGAGTCCAAAGGTCTCAATCAAGCAAAGATTTTTTGAGATCTTGATCATCAAAAATCAACTGATGAAGCTAAAATATGAGCTATACTCCCAAAAATTGTACAAAAAACACAAGCATATCAAAACCCTAAAGCTAAAATTTAGACTTTTCAAAGATAGAATTTGTTACCTGATAAACCCTATTCCAACAAAATCCTATTTTCAGCGAGAACTATGATGTAAATCGTGTCCTTCAGCGAGAATATCTTTAGCTGTTGAGCTCTTCAGTTCGGTCTGAAATCGTGTTCCTAGCTTCAGTTCTGTCTGAAATCGTGTTCTTAGCCAACAACCCCAAAATTATCAATTCCTTCTTATTCTCCTCTTCTAAACACAAAACAAAAAATCAATCAATAACAAGAAGACTATTTAGTACTTATGGAATAGTGAATCGAACTCACGCTTGACGAAATTGTTATCGGAGAAGAGAATCGAACACACGCTTGACGAAATCAGTTCTTTGACTTCAGTTCTTCAGATCAGTTCTTCAACTCTTTAGCTCAGACGTTATTCCGAGAAAGAGAGAACTCACGCGTGTTTTTCTCACATATGTATTATGTATTTTCTTAAAATTAATGTTTTATGAATTATTTTTCTTGGCCAATAAAAATGGGAGGGAGACTTAAAATAATGTTGGAGGGAAAATTTTAGTGAAAATTTTAAGGCCACACTTTTAATGTGTTGTTTTTACAATTATTAAAATAGGACACTTTAAAAGTGTAGCCATATATGTTAATAGCTGTTGTTAATTATATCATATTGTAACAACACTTATAAAGTGTAGCTTATACCATTAAAGAGTACACTTTTTAAATGTTGCCAATATAAAGTGTAGCTAAAAGTTAAAAACTTGGGCTACGCTTTGAAAGCGTCCCCAAAAATATTTTAGGCAACACTTTACAAGCGTTGTCCAGAATTAGTGTGGCCCTAGGCCTAAAATGGTGTAGTGTTCTAACTTTATTTTTGCCCCTACTTTGACATGAGATTTGTTAATGTCAAGGTATTGTCGGCTATAGTTCGATTTCTCTAAGCAAGTTCAACTTTTGTGGACCTCACAATTTTGCTTCCTTAAGTAATTTTAACCTAAAAGACATCTCAATATATAGTTTAATCCTCAACTCGCTGTTATAGAATCCTTAACTTTTTGCTCCCATTCTGATGTGAAGTAATTTGCCATAGGCGAATTTCAAAACAAAACCTCCTTCGAGTTTAAAACTAGCACCTCGTGGGTCCGTTACAAAATATTAACTAGATTAGGTTAGAATTGCACACGAGATCAATAAAAATGTATAGTTGGAGAGTGATGGAATTGTTTTACTTCTACATATTTGAGTTTGTAATCTACAGTTTTTTTTATACTTCTATGTTGTTTAATTCATTGACAAAAGTTTTTCTATTGAACCGCCATGCTGGACTAGAGCGGCGGTCTCTAGAAGCTTCTGAAATAGATATACTAATAATCAAGTCTTCAGTTGAGTCAAAACAAAGTGATTTTACCATTATTATTAATATGAGATTTTCATAATTTATTTCTTTATTGGAAATGTATTTATCAATCAATTTGTTTTGTTGATTCAGGAAACAGATTTATATTCCTTCTTTCAATGTTTTTGATTGTCTTGTTAAATCACATTATTTCATTTTCATCAAATTGGATTTACACAACTTTTTTGACATTCTTCTTCGGGTTTCTATCTTAATAGGAGAAAGACTAGTCAGCCAACGAAATAAAAAAATTTAGCATGTTGAAACTTTTTAGGGTTAGAAGCAAAAGAAATAACCTAAACCTCCTACTATAAAAGTGATTCCCTAGGACCGGAGAAAAATTAAATCTTGAAAAATTGTATCTAGTTCAATACATTACTAGTCGATATGGTATATCAATACGATGAACATCGCTTTTTTTTTATTAGACATGTTGTACGGTTCATAAAATAAATTTCTCCTTTTTTTTAACTTCATGAAAAGAAAAAAAAAAGATTATATCTTTAGAAGATCAATCAATTCATGAAATAAAAATTCAAAAGGAAACTTGAACACAATATTACTAATCTGAAATACTGGTTTATTAATCCCAATTTTACTAATATGAAATATTGTTTTATTAATCGCAACAAATCAAAATTAAATCTTTCAATGGATATAAATATAAATTCCGCCTTTAGCTTTCAAGGAAAATTTCAATTTCAATCGATAGGTTATAACATTTGGCCTAGAGGTGGTGGAGTTGACATGTGACCCTTGTGACCCGGCCCGGATGGTGGAATGGAACTTTTCAGAACACGACGATTATTATCAATACTGCTGCTGCTAATTTTCCAATTGTTTTTTTCAATTGAAAATATTTTTGTACCATGAGTTCTTGCTGAAAAGGTTTCATTTGTAGACATTAATATGAAAAATATCATAACAATGGAGATTAAAGTTTATGAACCATATTGGCCATGAGAATTTGAATAATAATATGTTAATTAAGAAGTAGAGAAGAAGAAAGTTGATAGAAAAATGTGTATTTTGTTGTGTATGGAGGGATATGTATTTATAGGTATCATGATTTACTATTTATGGAAAATAATTTATTAAAGTCAGGATGGACCAGATTATTAGAAGTATAATGAAAAGAAGATAGTCTTACCAAAAAATGAAAAAAGATAAATATTTTACCAAAAAAGAAAATGAAAAGAATATTGTCTTACCAAAATGAAAATGAAAATGAAAAGGATTATTGTGATGACTTAAATTGGTCAATAGTTTTGTGCATGATTAAGGGTCGGAGCTGTCAACAGAGGCGTATCCAGAATTTTGAGATCATGGGTGCATTATTACGAAAAGGTGGATCTAAGATATAAATTTGATTGGTTTAACATTTATGTTATTATCACTGAAAACCTTTAAAAATTTAAAAGGGAAAAGGGTCAAAAATTAAACTATGTGAAAGGAACAAAAATGACCTCCGTTTATAGTTTGGCTCAAAAATATCCTTACCATCAATACTTTGGTTCAAAAATGCCCTTAAACTATGCGAAAGGAACAAAAATGCCCTCCATTTGTAGTTTGGTCGAAAAATGCTCTTGCCGTCAATATTTTATCCAAAAATGTCCTCATTGTTATTTAATGGGTCAAAAATGCTCTTTTTCCAAATTATCAAATGTTTATCATACTTCAATTAAAAAAAATGAAATTATTTCTTATTTTATTATCATTATTTTTTTATCATTATATAAATATAAATTAATGATGCATATACTATGATCTTATATATATATATGACATATATTATATGTCGAAAGGGTACATGAAGTTATTCTATTTGAATTGATAAAGTGAGATTAAGAAGAAAAAGAAATATTTCCAACATTTTTATTTGTTAAACTAATTTTAGAAGAAAGAAAACAAGAATAGTGTTCTTTAATAATATTTTAATTAGGAAGGAGATGTATTTAAAAAGAAAATAATAATACTATTTATTCGGAAAAGGGCATTTTTTACCCAATTTGCAACTATAGGGGCATTTCTGGACCAAAGTATTGACTGGAAGGGCATTTTTGAGCCAAGGTATTGACAATAAGGGTATTTTTGAGCCAAACTATAAACAGATGACATTTTTATTCCTTTCACATAGTTTAAGGGCATTTTTTACCCTTTTTCCCATTTTAAAATTATAGGTACACAATTATTTTTTATCAATCCAAACCAATTATATCAGAGACGTTATCCAATTTTAGAAAGAAAAACATTATATTATACTTCAAATGTGGGTTCACACATCTATATTTAAATATTTATTAAAAAAATATAACACTACTATATATAATTTCACGAGGGAAGCATGGGTTTACGTAAACCTGGTGACCCCTTCACGTAAACCCGGTGACCCCCTCCTAAATACGCCTGATTTGAATTGTACTATATATTGTGATCATTTAAAATACTAGTCAGCCAACATTAGCATGTTGAAACTTCTTAGGGTTAGAAGCAAAAGAAAGGACCCAAACCTCCTACTATAAAAGTGATTCCGTGGGATCGGAGAAAAATTAAATCTTGAAAAATTGTGTTTGGTTAGCGAGAGTAATCTGATTGG
Organism: Solanum tuberosum; assembly: GCF_000226075.1. Lineage (NCBI taxonomy): Eukaryota > Viridiplantae > Streptophyta > Magnoliopsida > Solanales > Solanaceae > Solanum > Solanum tuberosum. The sequence goes on along the minus strand of NW_006239139.1, from coordinate 1,022,121 downwards.
TTCTGAAAGTTTTGGCTCTGTTTACAAAGGTGTTCTCAGAAGTGGGACTTCCATTGCAGTTAAAGTGTTCAATCTGCAAGTTGAAGCGGCATTCAAGAGTTTTGATACAGAATGTGAAGTTTTGCGCAACCTTCAGCATAGGAATCTCGTGAAAGTCATCACTAGTTGCTCCAACCTTGATTTTAAGGCTTTAGTGCTCAAGTATATGCCTGATGAAAGTCTTGAGAAGTATTTGTATTCGCACAACTACTTCCTAGACATCAGGCAGACACTAAGCATTATGATAGATGTGGCATGTGCATTGGAATATCTCCATTATGGATGCTCCTTGCCCATGATTCACTGTGATCTAAAGCCTAGTAACGTTTTGCTGGATGAGGATATGGTTGCCCACCTAAGCGACTTTGGTATTTCAAAACTACTTAGTGAAGATGAGAGTGATTTATACACTAAAACCTTAGCAACATTTGGTTATATTGCACCGGGTATGTCTCTTTGTTTTTGCGAATTTGAACATTGATTTTTCATTTTTTTTTTCAATCAAGAAAGTATACTGCATCAGTAAAATGCGATGCCTATAGTTACAGGGATTATGTTGCTGGAAACATTTACTAGGAGAAAGCCTAGTGATTTTGAGGGAGATCTTAACTTGAAGCAATGGGTGATTTATTCACTCCCAGAGGCGCAGTAATGGATGTTATAGATGTCAACTTGGTAACACCATTGGATAATCGTTTACAGAAGAAGCTAGTTGTTGTTCCATCAATCATGAAAGTGGCATTAGATTGTTGTGTTGAATCTCCGGCAAGAAGGATAAACATGAAAGATGTTGTTGGGATGCTACAAAAGATCATGATTCAACTTCTTGCACGTTGAGCATGTTATTGGAATTTCGTAGTTTGCTTAGTCTGGCTTTCATCTTTTGTTCACTCCCAAGCTATAACACTTCTCCAACAAAGTTCTTGTTGAATTTTGTAATGCCTTTCAATTTATATTTTGATGCACAATTAGATATACAATATCATATCCTTTCCTTAAATTTCAAATGGTATCCTTAAAAAGAAAAAATATTGGAAAAGAATGTGAAGCTAGGAAACAAAACAATGGAAAAAATACTACGAAAATTAAAAATAAAAATTGCTAGAGCTAATAACTTTGATAGTCACTCAATTATCAATTCTTTTCACAAAAACTCACTCAACTTTCATTTTCAACTCAAAAGTCACTCAACTATGACTTCTTTGCACATAAAGTCACTCAATCTATTTATTGTTTTTTCATTAAAATTTACTGACATGGAATTTTAACTTTTAACCAAAATTTTAAAAATCAAATATGTATCCATTTTAACCATTTAATGATCCGCCCCATTTAACCCGAATCGATACAAATATAGTATTGAAGTTGCGCTAGATTGCTGTGTTGAATCTCCAACAAGGACAAACATGAAAGATGATGTAAGGATGCTACAGAAGATCAAGATTCAACTTCTTGCATGCTGAGCAACGTTCTCGGAATCACTTATTTGTTGCAAATGTTTACTAAACTGTTGGATTCATGTAAGGATTGTTTTTGTTTTGTTTTGTTTTAGCACTTGATTTGTGCATGATTATGTTTTGGAATACTGGTTGGTTTCAATAAATCTCACAATTTCCCTACTTATCTAAAATGAGTGGTTTCCACACTTGGATATCAAACTGACAACTAGCATGGAAAGGCCTCGTTTTGGTCCGGCAGAATGAATGTTAAAAGCAAATTTCTCAAAATCGTATGATTCAAATACCTGACAAAATGAATAGAGATAGAAAGATCTGGATAACTGAGATGACATATTTTAAGATCAGATGATCCACCTCTTTGTTCACTTGTGAGTGTAAACTCAGAAAGGTCAGATATGAGGGAAATATATGTATCCATATAAGGCACTATCCTTCCCGCCCACCTCATTAATATCAATAGGGAAGAATCCAAGGATAGCCTGATTATCAACAAATAAATCTAAGATGTGTATCTTCTTTTATGTTGTCTCAAAGTAGAGTAAGCACATATTTAATATAATCGAGAAAGGCAAATAACAAACTATATATGTTTTCCAAATCTCTGTTAACTTAAATCTACTGACACACGGTGTCACACTCTTATACCACAGAAACTTATAAGTAGATCAGTTGGTTGACTACTTGAACTTTCACCTTGTTGGTAAGGTATCAATTCGATTCCCCACCTTGTAATCCCCTACTCCCAATTTTATTTTATTTTATTTTAAAAACACAAACTCTTATGCCATTTGAACATCCCTCGCTGAAATTATACCGGTGTATATGTCAACTAGTTCTGGAAACGTGTGTTGCACGTTTATTTTTTACTGTCATACAAATTTGTATAGGTCTAATTTAACGTTGATAATTATCAATTACATTATTCTTTTGTATATGTTGTTATGTGCAAATATAACAATGTCAATTAATTCTCTTCATTTTGGTTATTTGTCTGCAAAATGAAAAATGTTGAAAAATATAAAACTAATTACGATAATAAAGCATATAGTATGTGATATAGTGATGAACTCTTGCTCTAAATTTAAGAAATGGACGTAAACATATATAACAAAATTAATAAAGACAAAGAATAAATATATATTTACCATGTTAATCAGAAAAAAATGACCAATAAATTGATTTTACATAAATGTATAAGAATTATAAGATGATGAAACACAAAAGTGAAGTGGACTAATATTTTCTATTCATTTTATATAAGAGATCATCACCAAAAATCTATTAAAAGACAAAAATAATTGCAACCCAAAAGACTTATCATAAAATACAAAATCAGTAAATAAAGTGCAAATATATATATCCACACAAAAAGAAGTATCTTTTAAGAAAGATAACTAAGGAACGTTAGTAAAAATAGACACAAATAATGATACAACCCACATTGAAAGAAGTTGCTTCATATAAATCAAAAAATAATTAAGAATATTTAAACAGAAATTATGTAATGTTTTCGGCCTGTTCCTCATACTCAAATAAAAGTATTTTCAAAATCGAAAGAAGGACCATAATGTGTTTTGCCTCCAACATTCTCACGATGAAGCATTATAATTTTTAAACCCAAAACTCAATATTGTTTTGTAACTGAAACCCAAAAGTAGGAAATGGGTGATGAATACATGACGATGAAAAGCTTGTAGAAGTTGTGAATATAGAACTGATAATATAATTTTTACTTTGAGTTGATAGATCATTTGACTATGTGATTGAATAGTATAAATTTTTCTGTCAAAATTTATAGAATCCTATAAAGTATATGAAAAGACATGATATTTAACTCTATGGAAGATGACAGGAATTAAACATTTTAATTGAACTAATTATATGTAATAATTAAGAATTTGAAATTTTCAATAAATTTGGGGATATGGAATAACTTTCTACAATAAGATTCAATGTATATTGTTTAGAAGTCTATTAATTTAATTTTAAAGTTAATGTAATTAAATTTTATGCTCTATCTTTTTTATATTATTTTAATAGTAATTGACCTTTCAAATTTTCATGTGACTTCATATACATATATATATATATATTAAAAAAAAATTAAATATAATTATCTTTTTAAAATTTTCAACTTTTAAATTAAGAGTAATTAAGACTATATAATAAATTAGAAATTTATTTACTAATATTTGATTAATTAGATTATGATTTAGTGTAAGGGTAAAATAGTAATCTAACTTTTTCCTAAAATTCTTCCCACTTATATATATGATATATATATATGATATTAGTATCACATAAATTAACCATTGAACTACCTCAATGAAATTTCTGACTTCTGGATCACACAATTTGAATATAGTATGAGACATGGTTGAGGCATTGGGCTCAAGTCTCGGCTAATAAATAAAAGAATTGGAACGTCCAATATGTGAATGATGGGACGTGTTGAAGAATAATTAAGTAAATAAAGTGTGTTCTCCCTAACAGTTTAACCTAGTTTTAAAATGAGGGTCATACGTACCTTAAAACTCCTCTAGCCTCAAGACGATAGTGGATGCAGAACTTAGTATTGTGAATCTAGCATCTGACCTACGGCTCTTATCTCTATTAATGGTGATTTCATTCCCAGAATTCAAACTCGTAACCACTAAATAAACATGAAGGTGCTTACCTTCTCTTTCTCTCTCACGTCTCCCACCTTTTCTCTAAGTTGTCATATAATAATTTTCAAAACACATATGAAGTAGTGAATTGATCAATGGTCCTAGTGTACAATTTCTTCATAGCAAACTTCACTTTTTCTAGGACTTTTTTTCAATTTCAATGTCATAATTCAACTCATTTAAGACACCATGACCAAAAAAAATAAGTTGAATTATTTTGTTCCGAGATTTTGAAGCATTTCGACGTAGTAAATTATAAATATAAGCTCTTATAATTATCCAAATAATGTGCTTTGTCACAACAATTCTAGACCAATTTATGATTATTAGACGTACACTATACTACACATGATGTAAAAGCTCAACATTGTGTCACTCTTCCTTAATCAGATGTCTTGGTTTTGAATCGAGAATGAGGATGGAGTTCTTATAATTGTTCAAATATTGTACTTGTCACAACAATCCTAGGCCGATTTATGATATTAAGTGTAGACTATATATACTATATATTATTTAAAAACTCGACATCACCTCACGCTTAATCGATCTTGAGTTTGAGTCCCAAAAATAAAAAAATCATAAAAGAAAGTATTGCTTTTTTTCCTCTTATTTAGGTCTTGCAGGACATGAACGCAGATTAATTAATCATAATTTCAATGCAGATGTTAGACAACAATAAAACCTAAAAAGATAAACACGATGGTACAAGTTGTTATTCTTTGTCTTCCTTGTTGCCCAAAAAGACAAAATTAGAAAACGTATAAGATAATCATCAACAGTATAATAAAATTGTTATAAATGGACTGTCAAAATGGTCTAGGGAATGTGAGAACTTAATTAAATAAAACAACACAAAATAATCATAAAGCCATATGGATTGTCACTTAATGTGCCAACAATCTTCAATTATATTTTATATATTTTCTATTTCAATATGAGTATTTAATCTTTCATGTCATTCTTGTTTTTAAAATTTGAGAAGATAATAGTTTCTTTATTTAACGTTTGTGGTTGACTTTTAATTCTATTTTTCAAAAAAATTAAAAAAAAATTGTAAGACCATAACTATGTGCAAATTATAAAAAACAGCTTGAACACTAGTGGACCACAACATCACTACAACTCTCTCCGTTCACTTTCACTTGTTATGTTTCGCTTTTCGTTGAATAGATGGTGAAAGATACCACCCTAATCGAGTAGATTGTGATAATTCAGATTGAAAAATGGAATAATTGATAGTTGATCATATTCGAGGTATGTTTTAATACTTAGATGATAATAGTTCAGATTTTAAAAAACATTTGATAATTAAGAAATAAAACTCGCTAAAAAATAATATTAATTCAGAGGGACCTTAATTCAGATGTGTGTTTGTCCATTAAATTAAAATAAAAGAAGACAACTATTTCCAAAACATTGGAATTTGAGGTAACCCAACTAACTTGAATCCTCTTCTCCGTAGCCATCACGCTTGCTTTTGTTACCCTTTTCTTTTATTAAAAAAATCATTTGATATCTGAAACTCACAAGGTTTAATCTGAATTCACACCTAATATGCCGATTAAAAATAAAGATAAAATACTCTCTATTAGAAAAAATTATGTGATCACAAAGTTCAAATCCAAAACCTTATTATCAATTCTCCATAGAGCTCACAATTTTTTTACTGTGGGTTATTGCCATCTTCAAGCCTAAAAAAGTGTGCATATCATGTGAACAGTTAACTTATGTTATGTTATATTAAGCTTGTAACTTTAATTTTCTCCTCCACTTTGATATGAGATTCGACTAAGTGTGTGATATGCACCCATTTTTTAGAAGCTTGCAAGTTAATAAGTCTTTTTCTTTAATCAACTCTTGCTGGCCCACCCTCTGTCATGAACATCACAATCATACACATTTATAGTCAATCAACACTTGTCAAAACTAGTCACCCTTTACACCTTTCCTCCTCCTCCCCCTCCTACTACTCATTTTTCTTCTTTCTCCATTTTAGCACCAAGAAATCATAGAAAACAGTCTTTATAGCACACCCTTTCTACCACCTTCTTGACAAAACCAAATATCACATACAGCAATGTATTTTTCAAAATCTTCTAGTACTACTAATTTCCTCTTCATGTTCTTATTATTGATATTTGTCCCTTTTATTACATCCACAACACAAGCTAATAGAAAGTTAGTATTAAACTTGCATGAATTGAAGAAAAATCCCAATTTAGAGGACATGAGATTATTGTATCAAATTTCCCTTCCTAAGGGCACAATCCCAAATTCCACACCTAGCAAGAAGGGTCACTCACACACTATTAATAGATTTCTCAAGTCTGTTCCTAGCCCAGGAGTAGGCCATTAATCTCTCTTCTTTAATTTGCATATCGTCGCGATTTCACCCTTTTCAGACCCCATTCGTGGGACTATATATATACTGGTATGCTTTTGTTGTTCTTTTTGGTTTCTTTTTCGCATTTTTGGTTACATTTCAATTCATTAGGAATTGTCGCTAGCCCAAACCCAAAAGTCAAGGTATTATCCGCTTTGACTCGATCAACTTTGAGTCATCACAAAATTTTTGGATCTCAAGATTTTGCTTCCTTGAATTTTAACTCAAAAAAAATGTCTTGATATTTTAATTCTGAACACTCGCACTTATATACCTTCTAACTTTATTTTTGCTCCTACTTTGACATGAGATTTGTTATTGTCAAGGTATTGTCTGCTTTAGTTCGATTTCTCTAAGCAAGTTCAACTTTTGTGGACCTCACAATTTTGCTTCCTTAAGTAATTTTAACCTAAAAGGCGTCTCAATATATAGTTTAATCCTCGACTCGCTCTTATAGAATCCTTAACTTTTTGCTCCCATTCTGATGTGAAGTTTGCCATAGGCGAATTTCACAACAAAACCTCCTTCGAATTTAACGCTAGCATCTCGTGGGCCCGTTACAAAAATTAACTAGATTAGGTTAGATATGCACACGAGATCAGTAAAAATATATAGTTGGAGAGTGATGGAATTGTTTTACTTCTACATATTTGAGTTACAATCTACAGTATTGTTTATACTTCTATGTTGTTTAACTCATTCACAAAAGTTTTCTATTGACCCGCCATACTGGACTATAGTGGCGGTCCCTAGAAGCTTCTGGAATAGATATACTAATAATCAAGTCTTCAGTTAAGTCAAAACAAAGTGATTTTAGCATGTTGAAACTTCTTAGGTTAGAAGCAAAAGAAATAACCCAAACCTCCTACTATAAAAGTGATTCCTGGGACCAGAGAAAGATTAAATCTTGAAAACTTGTATCTAGTTCAATACACTATTAGTCGATATGGTATATCAATACGATGAACAACGCTTTTTTTTATTAGACATATTGTACGGTTCATAAAATAAATTTTTCCTTTTTTTTAGCTTCATGAAAACAAAAAAATGAAAAAATGAAAACAAAAAAGATTATATCTTTATTTGATCAATCAATTCATGAAATAAAAATTCAAAAGGAAACTTGAACATAATCTGAAATACTGTTCTATTAATCGAAACAAATCAAAATTAAATCTCACAAAATTTCAATGAATATAAATATAAATTTTGCCTTCAGCCTCTAAGGTAAATTTCAATTTCAATCGATAAATTATAACTTTTTGCCTACAGGTGGTGGAGTTGACTTGAGACCCTGTGACCCGGCCCGGATGGTGGAATTGAACTTTTCAGAACACGACGATTATTATCAATACTGTCACTGCTAATTTTTCAATTATTTTTTTCAATTGAAAATATTTTTGTACCATGAGTTCTTGCTGAAAAAAGTTTCATTTGTAGACATTAATATGAAAAATATCATAATAATGGAGATTAAAGAAAGTTTATGAACCATATTGGCCATGAGAATTTGAATAATAATATGTTAATTAAGAAGTATATAAGAAGAAAGTTGATAGAAAAATGTGTATTTTGTTGTGTATGGAGAGATATGTATTTATAGGTATCATAATTTACTATATATGGAAAATAATTTATTAAAATCAGACTGGACCAGATTATTAGAAGTATAATGAAAAGAAGATTGTCTTACAAAAAATGAAAAAAAATAAATGTTTTACCAAAAAAGAAAATGAAAAGAATATTGTCTCACCAAAATGAAAATGAAAAAGATTATTGTGATGACTTAAATTGGTCAATATTTGTGCATGATTAAGGGCCGGAACTGTCAACAGAGGTGTATCCAGAATTTTGAGATCATGGGTGCATTACTACGAAAGGTGGATCTAAGATATAAATTTGATTGGTTTAACATTTATGTTATTATCACTAAAAATTATTAAAATTTTAAAAGGGAAAAGGGTCAAAAATCCCCTTAAACTATTTGAAAGGAACAAAAATGTCCTCCATTTCTAGTTTGTCTAAAAAATTCCCTTACCGTCAATACTTTGGTTCAAAAATGCCCTTAAACTATGCGAAAGAAACAAAAATGTCCTCCATTTGTACTTTGGTCCAAAAATGTTCTTGCCGTCAATACTTTGTCCAAAAATGCCCTTATTGTTATTTAATGGGTCAAAAATGCTCATCGTACAAATAAATATATTATTATTTTCTCTTTAACACATTCTTTTTTCTAATAATTTGTTTAAAATTAGCAAATGTTTTATCTTACTTCAATTCAGAAAACAATAAAAAATAAAAATATTTCTTATTTTATTATCATTATTTTTTATCGTTAGATAAATATAAATTAATGATGGATATACTATGATCTTATATATATGACATATATTATCTGTGAAAGGGTACATGAAGTTATTCTATTTGAATTTATAAAATGAGATTAAGAAGAAGAAAAAATATTTCCAACATTTTTATTTGTTAAAGTGATTTTAGAAGAAAGAAAACAAGAATAGTGTTCTTTAATAATATTTTAATTAGGAAAAAGATGTATTTAAAATTAAAATAATAATATATTTATTCGGAAAAGGGCATTTTTGACCCATTTTGCAACTATAAGGGCATTTCTGGACCAAAGTATTGACTGCAAGGGCATTTTTGAGCCAAACTATAAACAAAGGACATTTTTGTTCCTTTCACATAGTTTAAGGACATTTTTAACCCTTTTCCCATTTTAAAATTATAGGTACACACTTATTTTTTATCAATCCAAACCACTTATATCAGAGACGTTATCCAATTTTTGAAAGAAAAATAAAACAAGATAAATAAAAGGTTCAAATTTCTAAATTCACTTAGAAAGGTGCACCCAATAATTATTGCACGACATTATATGATACTTCAAATGTGGGTTCACACATCTATATTTAAATATTTTTTTAAAAAAGATATAACAACTATATATGATATCAGGAGTGAAGCATGGGTTCACCCTGAATACGCCTCATTTGAATTTTTTTAGCCAAATATTGTACTATATATCGTGATCATTTAAAATACTAGTCAGCCAACATTAGCATGTTGAAACTTCTTAGGGTTAGAAGCAAAAGAAAGAACCCAAACCTCCTACTATAAAAGTGATTCCCTGGGATCGAAGAAAAATTAAATCTTGAAAAATTATATCTAGTTCAATACATTATTAGTCGATATGGTATATCAATTCGATGAACATCGCTTTTTTTTATTAGACATATGGTACGATTCATAAAATAAATTTCTCCTTTATTTTAACTTCATGAAAACAAAAAAAAAAAGATTATATCATTAGAAGATCAATCAATTCATGAAATAAAAATTCAAAAGGAAACTTGAACACAATATTACTAATCTGAAATACTGGTTTATTAATCCCAATAAATCAAAATTAAATCTCACAAAATTTCAATGAATATAAATATAAATTCCACCTTCAGCCTCTATGGAAAATTTCAATTTCAATCGATAGGTTATAACATTTGGCCTAGAGGTGGTGGAGTTGACATGTGACCCTTGTGACCCGGCCCGGATGGTGGAATGGAACTTTTCAGAACACGACGATTATTATCAATACTGCCGCTGCTAATTTTCCAATTATTTTTTTCAATTGAAAATATTTTTGTACCATGAGTTCTTGCTGAAAAGGTTTCATTTGTAGACATTAATATGAAAAATATCATAATTATGGAGATTAAAGTAAGTTTATGAACCATATAGGCCATGAGAATTTGAATAATAATATGTTAATTAAGAAGTAAAGAAGAAGAAAGTTGATAGAAAAATGTGTATTTTGTTGTGTATGGAGGGATATGTATTTATAGGTATCATGATTTACTATATATGGAAAATAATTTATTAGAATCAGAGTGGACCAGATTATTAGAAGTATAATGAAAAGAAGATTGTCTTACAAAAAAATGAAAAAAGATAAATGCTTTACCAAAAAAGAAAATGAAAAGAATACTGTCTCACCAAAATGAAATGAAAAAGATTATTGTGATGACTTAAATTGGTCAATATTTTTGTGCATGATTAAGGGTCGGAGCTGTCAACAGAGGCGTGTCCAAAATTTTGAGATCATGGATGCATTATTACGAAAAAGGTGGATCTAAGATATAAATTTGATTGGTTTAACATTTATGTTATATCACAAAAAACCATTAAAATTTTAAAAGGTAAAAGGGTCAAAAATGCCCTTAAACTATGTGAAAGGAACAAAAATGTCCTATGTTTATAGTTTGGCTCAAAAATCGCCTTACCGACAATACTTTTGTTCAAAAACGTCCTTAAACTATGTGAAAGGAACTAAAATGTCCTCCATTTATAGTTTGGTCCAAAAATGCCCTTATTGCTATTTAATGGGTCAAAAATGCTCATTTTCCAAATAAATATATTATTATTTTCTCTTTAACACATTCTTTTTTCTAATAATTTTTTTAAAATTAGCAAATGTTTATCTTACTTCAATTCAGAAAAAAATAAAAAATAAAAATATTTCTTATGTTATTATCATTATTTTTTATCGTTATTTAAATATAAATTAATGATGGATATACTATGATCTTATATATATGGCATATATTCTATGTCGAAAGGGTAACTGAAGTTATTGTATTTGAATTTATAAAATGAGATTAACAAGAAGAAAAAATATTTCCAACGTTTTATTTGTTAAAGTGATTTTAGAAGAAAGAAAACAAGAATAGTGTTCTTTAACAATATTTTAATTAGGAAAAGGATGTATTTAAGAAGAAAAAATAATATATTTATTCGAAAAAGGGCATTTTTGACCCATTTTGCAACTATAGGGGAATTTCTGGACCAAAGTATTGACTGCAAAGACATTTTTGAGCCAAACTATAAACAAAGGGCATTTTTGTTCTTTTCACATAGTTTAAGGGCATTTTTGACCTTTTTCCCATTTTAAAATTATAGGTACACAATTATTTTTTATCAATCCAAGCCACTTATATCAGAGACGTTATCCAATTTTAGAAAGATAAATAAAACAAGATAAATAAATGAGTTCAAATTTATAAATTCACTTCGAAAGGTGCACCCAATCATTATTGCACAACATTATATGATACTTCAAATGTGGGTTCACACATCTATATTTAAATATTTGGTTAAAAAATATAACACTACCGTAACACCTTGAAAACCAGACCTAGAATATTTTTTTTGTAGAACTTACCTGAAGCAGTGGACCACGGTAGGGTTCACGGACCGTGATAGGGACCATGGTCTATTGACCTTTCTGTGGTGGTGACTTGAACTCCACCAGGCCCAGACATCAGACCACAGGACCCTTCACGGGTCGTGGTCTTGACGATGGGTCATGGTGGCGTCCAGCAAGATTAGGCACTGGCCTCCCCTTGGCCATCCCTTAGACCCCCACGCCCAAAGGAAGACCACGGGGACCTTCACGGGCCGTGGGAACGTCCCGTAGCGCCCTAGACAGTAGCCCAACTTTTCATTGACCTCAGCCCATATGCCCAAGTGAAAACCATAGGGACTTTCACGGTCCGTGGTCCTTCACACGGGCCGTGGGAAGGTCCATGAAGAGCTAGGCAGTAGCCCCCTCTTGTCAGCCTTAGACTCCGCGACCAAGTGAAGACCATGGGAGCCTTCACGGTCCGTGGTCTTTCACACGGTCCGTGGTAGGACCCGTGGTCAGCCCATCTACAGCTTTAAGTCAGAGGTCTTTTGGTCTTTTTCTATTTCGTTGGACCCCTAAACTACGTCGTTTTAACCCTAAACTACGTGGTTTGGTAGTTTTAGCCTAGAAACATAACTAGAACTTACCTAAGTCAGATCATTAATCAAAACTTAGAAAATTTGAACGCTAAAGAGGAGAAAAGGTCGAGCAACCCTAGTTCAAGAATGCATCAAGTTTCCTCATGTTCCAACCCTGAAATCGAAGGATTTTTCCGTGGAAGTCGTCACCAGGTATGTGGAATTTCACTAGTCGGTTCCTTTCTCCCATTAGGTCCTTAGATTTCAGTCAGATTCTTGATTCCCTATTATCAACTAAACCTAGGGTTTCTAGACCTTCAACAGATTATCATGAATTAGTTATTTACACATCTCAAATCAGATTATCATGTTATTACTTCGTTTCTCGCATGAATTTCAGAACCCTAGCTATGTATTTCTTTAGTCCTTTAATTACACATGCTAGGTCAGATATTTCAGTATTTCAGATATACTTGCCTCAGTCTTAAATGTGTCATTATCAGTATATTAATATGTATTCTCAGTTTGCATGTCAGTTTTGAGCTATCTAGTATATTACATAAATTCAGTCATAATGTATTAATCATTTAATCTATTGGAAGTAGCATAATACCGAGTTGGACTAGGGTCAGTCACCCATATAGTCTCAGAACTACGAGCCACGTTGGTTGTAAGTCCCCTCTGTGGGCACCATTTTAGTGATCATGCCAGTAGGCCTCTACACCTTTGGCCGGGTGTATTGGGTCCTCTCGAGTGGGGCGTATACATCGGACTCCACATTTAGCTCATGTAGTCTTATTATCGGTTATTAGTAGCCCCCACAGTTTAGTCAAACTCCATTGCATTGACCATATTTCAGTATAATCAGTATTCAGCATCAGCATGTCTAAATTTGGTCATTGCATTCAGTTAGCTCAATATTCAGTATCGATATCATGTTCAGATTATACTCTTGCTTTATTGTTTGTTCAGTTATAGGTTTATTTCAACTTTACTCTGTCATGCATGCTCAGTACCTTTCAAGTACTGACGCATACTCTGCGCTACATCTTCTTGTGAAGTAGGTTCAGATTCTCAACATCCAGATCACGCTTAGATCGGTTCCCGATCTCCAGTTCCGCAGCATCAGTGGTGAGTCCTCATTCTTCGAGGACAATAGTCATGTTATCTTTCAGTTTTCATTGTTTTAGTTTCAGTTTTGCTAGATTTAGATGGGGCATGTCCCAGCACTTCTAGTCAGTTAGAGGCTATTTTCAGACATAGTTAGATTCAGCTTAGTATTTGAGTTTGATGTTTCTTTGTATTAAACTCTCAGATTTGATATTCAGTTTTAGTATATGGGTATTCCCCATCATTTCAGATTTATTTATGATTAGCTTCCGCAAAAGTTTTATTTCTCAGTTTATCTTTAGTATGCTCATGATTATGCCAGCAGGGTTAGCTTGGGGTCATTTGTGATCCTAGGTCCCGTGTCCGCGTCTCGAGGGTAGCTCGGGGAGTGACAACTACTATATATGATTTCAAAAGGGAAGCATGGGTTCACGTAAACCCGGTGACCCCCTCCTCAATACACCTCATTTGAATTTTTTTGGCGAAATATTGTACTATATATCGTGATCATTTAAAATACTAGTCAGCCAACATTAGCATGTTGAAACTTCTTAGGGTTAGAAGCAAAAGAAATAGCCCAAACCTCCTACTATAAAAGTGATTCCCTGGGACCAGAGAAAAAATATATCTTGAAAAATTGTATCTAGTTCAATACATTATTGTACGGTTCATAAAATAAATTTCTCCTTTATTTTAACTTCATGAAAACAAAAAAAAAATGAAAGGAAAAAAGATTATATCAATCAATTCATGAAATAAAATGTCATAAGGAAACTTGAACACAATTTTACTAATCTGAAATACTGCTTTATTAATCGCAACAAATCAAAATTAAATCTCACAAAATTTCAATGAATATAAATATAAATTCCACCTTCAGCCTCTAAGGAAAATTTCAATCGATAGGTTATAACTTTTTGCCTAGAGGTGGTGGAGTTGACCTGTGACCCCTGTGACCTGGTCCGGATGGTGGAATTGAACTTTTCAGAACACGACGATTATTATCAATACTTCCACTGCTAATTTTCGTCCAATTATTTTTTTCAATTGAAAATATTTTTGTACCATGAGTTCTTGCTGAAAAGGTTTCATTTGTAGACATTAATATGAAAAATATCATAATAATGGAGATTAAAGAAAGTTTATGAACCATATTGGCCATGAGACTTTGAATAATAATATGTTAATTAAGGAGTAGAGAAAAAGAAAGTTGATAGAAAAAATGTGTGTTTTGTTGTGTATGGAGGGATATGTATTTATAGGTATCATGATTTACTATATATGGAAAAATATTTATTAAAATCAGACTAGACCAGGTTATTAGAAGTAATGAAAAAAAGATTGTCTTACCAAAAAAATGAAAATAGATAAATGTTTTACCAAAAAAGAAAATGAAAAGAATATTTTTGTGCATAATTAAGGGTGGGAGCCAGCTTGTGGTCAAGAGGTCATCTGAATTCTTTTGGCGAAATAGTGTACTATATATCGTGATCATTTAATTTAAATAGGGTAATATATCGTGTATGATTAAGGGGCGGAGCCAACTTGTGGTCAAGGGGTTCATCTGAACTCCCTTTGACGAAATTATATATATCTACTTATAATATATGTCAAATTTGCTTCTTTAGATTTTGAACCCCTTAATGAAAAAATTTCTCTGCCATGGTAGATTAACAACAACATACAAAGTATAGTTAATATTTCATAAGTGGAGTCTGAGGAAAGTATTGTGTATTCAAACTACCATAACTCTATCGTGTGAAGATAAAATAAGATGTTGCCGATTGACCCTCGAATCAAGTAAATCATTACAAAACATGTCCAAAATAATGTAGAAAAAAAATTAAACAACAATAAATAATAGATAATGGAAGCAAATGAAAAAATATGTAATAATAAATGATATATAAATTAAAAAAAAAGGATAATAAAACAGTAAAATAATAATTTTCGTGCATGATTAATGCAAATACTTAGGAGAAGTATAAGAGGGAGGATATTGTACGTACAATAAACTCCAATATAAATAAAAATTCAAAGGGCAACTTGAACACAATTTATTAATCTGAAACACCTCAAGTTAAACATGTCATTAGACACACACAACTAACATTTATTAATCTTAACATATCAAAATTAAATTTCACATAATTTCTATCGATATAAATAGCCTCTAGTTGAAGAGGAAAATTTGTTGCTGAAGCAGTCTCATTTGTAACCATTAATATGAAATTTAAGGAGGGTGTGTTGTGTACGCAATATTTATCTTGTAAAAATAAAATAAGATGTTGTTGATTGATCTGCAGATCAGTAAAGCATTACAAAACATATTATCAATAATGAAGAAAAGAATATTTATAACAACAATAAATAATACGATAACAAAAACAAATAAAACAACATGTAATACTAATGATATATAAAATTAAAAAAATAATAATATATATATATATATAGTAGAAGAGTAAAATTAATAATAAGGAGAATATTGTACGTACAATAAATTCCTATGTAAATAAAAATTCCATATGATCATCCTTGATTTTTTCTGATTTTTCTTTTTTCTGATTAATGCAAATAAATAAGAGGAATTAGGGGAGATTTTGTACAAACATTTCTTGCTTGGAGCTTTTATATAGTTGTTAAATATTACTCGTTTGTACTAGTTTTCATGTTTCGCTTTTCTCGAGAATTAATTTATTTAATTTTTAAAAATAAATTAAATTAATTTAATAGTTTAAAATTATAATTTAGATATTCAAAAATAACATGAAATGTATTATAGTATTATAAGATACAATTATCTTTATATAATATGATGAAAAATATATCTTAAAATATTTAACTTTCAAGAAATGAAACATGACAAGTATTACAGGATGAAAGAAGCAAATATTGTTCTTTGTGTGAAATGAATCAAATTAATCACATCGTAAAATTTTGTATTGTTTATACTGTGTTTGATTCCGGTATAAATTTTCATAAATATATACTAATATAGTCTCCAAATTGCTACAAGCGTTTGGTATTTGAGATTATTAAGCACATATGAAAACCAAACATTCTATAATTAATCGATATGTAACTTATATTTGATTTATATATTATTGATCTCTCACACACATTAAGATATTATTATTCTATCCGTCTCAATTTATCTGACACATTATTCGAATCTATTCCTCAAAAGATTCACATTTCTATAATTAGAAATATTTTGATTTTATAATATTTCTTTTACACTTAATAAAATAATTTATAGCCACAAAAATATCTAAAGTTTGTTGTAGATCACAAATTCAAAAGCCTTTTTTTCGTTTATACGTCTAGTCAAATGGTATCACAAAAATTAAGACGAAGAGGATATTGAAGAATGAGGTTAAATAAATGATATTTTCTTTAGGTTGCTAACTCAACAGTAAAGTACTAGCCAGCTAACGAAATAAAAAGTTTCAGCATGTTGAAACTTCTTAGGGTTAGAAGCAAAAGAAAGAACCCAAACCTCCTACTATAAAAGTGATTCCTTGGGACCGGAGAAAAATTAAATCATGAAAAATTTTGTCTGGTTGAATACATTATTAGCCGATGTGTGGTATATATCAATACGATGCACATCACTTTTTTTATTAGATATGTACGGTTCATAAAATAAATTTTTCTTTTTTTAACTTCATGAAAACAAAACAAAAAAAAATGAAAAGAAAAAAGATTATATTTTTAGATGATCAATCAATCCATGAAAATAAAAATTCAAATGGAAACTTGAACACAATTTTACTAATATGAAATATTGTTTTATTAATCGCAACAAATCAAAATTAAATCTTTCAATGGATATAAATATAAATTCCGCCTTTAGCTTTCAAGGAAAATTTCAATTTCAATCGATTGGTTGTAACTTTTTGCGGAGAGGTGGTGGTGATGACTGGTGACCCTTGTGACCCGGCCCGGATGGTGGATTTGAACTTTTCAGAACACGACGATTATTATCAATACTGCCACTGATAATTTTCCAGTTGTTTTTTTCAATTGAAAATATTTTTGTACCATGAGTTCTTGCTGAAAAAGTTTCATTTGTAGACATTAATATGAAAAATATCATAATAATGGAGATTAAAGAAAGTTTATGAACCATATTGGCCATGAGAATTTGAATAATAATATGTTAATTAAGAAGTAGAGAAGAATAAAGTTGATAGAAAAATGTGTATTTTGTTGTGTATGGAGGGATATGTATTTATAGGTATCATGATTTACTATATATGGAAAATAATTTATTAAAATCAGACTGGACCAGATTATGAAAAGTATAATGAAAAGAAGATTGTCTTACCAAAAAAATGAAAAAGATAAATATTTTACCAAAAAAGAAAATGAAAAGAATATTTTTGTGCATATTAAGGGCCGGAGCCAGCTTGTGGTCAAGAGGTCATCTGAAATTTTTTTGGCGAAATATTGTACTATATACCGTGATCATTTAAATAGGGAAATATTTTCGTGTATGATTAAGGGGCGGAGCCAACTTATGGTCAAGGGGTTCATTTGAATTTCTTTTGACAGAAATTGTATTTTATATATATATACACACGCACAGTTAAAATTATTTTTATCTACTTATAATGTATGTCAAATTTACTTCTTTAGAATTTGAACCCCTTAATGAAAATTTTGCTTCCGCCACGATAGATTAACAACAACAACATACAAAGTATAGTTATTTCATAAGTGGATCTGAGGAGAGTATTGTGTATGCAAAGTACCATAACTCTATCGTGTGAAGAAAAAATAAGATGTTGCCGATTGACCCTCAGATTAAGTAAAGCATTACAAAATATGTCAAAAATAATGGAGAAAAAAATTAAGTAACAGTAAATAATAGATAACGGAAGCAAATGAAAAAACATGTAATAATAAATGATAGTATATAAAAAAAAAATTAAAAAAGGGATACTAAAAGAGTAAAATAATAATTACCGTGCATGATTAATGCCAATACTTAGGAGAAATAGGAGGGAGGATATTGTACGTAAAATAAATTCCAATATAAATAAAAATTCAAAGGGCAACTTGAACCACAATTTATTAATCTGAAACACCTCAAGTTGAACATGTCATAAGACACACACAACTAACTTTTATTAATAGTAACTTATCAAAATTAAATTTCACATAATTTCAATCGATGTAAATCGCTTTCAGTTGAAGAGGAAAATTTCAATTTCAATCGATAGGGTATACTCCCTCCGTCCACTATTAATTGTCATACTTTCCATTTTTAGAGTCAAACATTAAAAAATTTGACTAACATTTTAGGATATATTTTTTCATCATATTGATATGTAAAAAATTGCAATGTATAATACTTTTCGTATAGTTTTTGAATATCCAAATTTTTTGTTTAAAAAATCGAATTAATGTAATCTAATTTAACTTTGAAAATAAGTCAAATTGACTTTCGAAAAACGCAACATGACGAATAAAAGTGGACAGAGGGAGTAGCTTTTTGCCGAGAGGTGGTGATTTCTTGGGACCCTAAGGGTGTACAAAATCGAACCGAAAACCGAACCAAATCGCAAATCGAGTCAAATCGAAAAAAAGACCCGACTAGTGATTTGGTTTGACTTGGTTTGGTATTGGAAAAAAAAACCCGACTATATTTGGGTTGGTTTGGTTTTAACTAAAAAACCAATCCGAGACCAAACCAACCTGACATTATATATGTAATTTTAAAATTTTATTTTATACAAAAAAATATTTACTTTGATATAATTTTAAATTTTTTGTTATACTATTTCATAGTTTTTATCTTTTAATATATTACTTCAA
>NW_006239139.1:931536-1002606 GCF_000226075.1 Solanum tuberosum | reverse complement strand
TTCTTTAATGTTTAATCATGTAATTAATAATATTTATTAGACTTATTTTTGCATGATTTAGTACTTTTAAATTATGATCATTTTCATTATGACTCTGCAATATTTATTTTATATGATGATTTCATTATTATTTTTTATTGAATATTTTAGTGTCATCAGTACTCATCTCATATTTTGTGTTATTTTCTTAAGAAACACCTTAGATAATTGTATTTTGGTTGGACTAAAGAAATATTCGGAGCACAAGTTAATTATATGTTTCCATGCAAACTTTACGAAAAAATCCAAAAATCTGAAAAGTCCGAGGTTTATTAGTTTGGTTTGATTTATAAATTTAAAAATTTGATACAATGGTTTGGTTTGGTATTTGAAAACCAGAACCAACCCGAGGTTGAAAAACCCGAAAAATCCTAATTTTATTAGTTTGGTTTGGTTTATAAATTTAAAATTTTTACACAAATGATTTGGTTTGATTTGAAAAATCCGAACCAAACTGAATGGTGAAACTATACTTTTCAGAACACGACGATCATTACCAAATACCAATATTGCCATTGCTAATTTTCCAATTGTTTTTTTCCATTGGAAATATATTTGTACCGTGAGTTTTTGCTGAAAAACTCTCATTTGTAACTATTAATATGAAAATTATCATAATAATGGAGATTAAAGAAAGTTTATGAACCATATTGGCCATAAGAATTTGAAAAACAGTTGTTAATTAAGGAGTGGTAGAAGAATGAAGTTGATAGAAAAAATTGTGTTTTGGTGTATGGAGGAATGTGTATTTATATGTATCATGATTTAATATAAATGGAAAATATTTTTAAAAAAATAAGATCATATTATTAGAAGTAATGAAAAGATTATTGCCAAAAACAATGAAAAGATAATTGTCTTACCAAAAAAACAAATTGAAAAAAAATTATTGTGAATTGTGATCACTTGAATAGGGCAACATTTTGGTGCATGATTAAGGGGCGGAGCTAGCTTGTGTCAAGGGGATTCATCTTAATTAATTCCCTTCAATGAAAAATTATACTGCATATATATATAACTAAAATTATTTTTATGTATATATAGTTTATGTCGAATCTTCTCTTCAACTAGTTCATATGTTTATTTCTTCAGATTTTGAATCTCCTTAGTGAAAATTTTGTCTCCATCATTGTGTAGATTAACAACAACGACAATATACACATTGTAGTTATTTCATAAATGAAATATGAGGAGGGTGTTGTGTACACAACATCATCCCTGTCCTGTAAAAGTAACACAAGATGTTGTTGATTAACCTTCAGATCAGTAAAGCATTACAAAACATGTTGAAAATAATGAAAAAAGAATTATAATAACAATAATAAATAATATGATAAAAAAAGAAAATAAAATAACATGTACTAATGATATATAAAAATTCAAAAATGGATATAGTAAAAGAGGAAAAAATAATTATTTTCGTGAATGATTAACGTCAATAGTTAGGAGAATTAAGAGGGAGGATATTGTACGTATAATAAATTCCTATACAAACAAAAATTCAATATGATCTCCTTGATTTTTTATGATTTTTTTTTTTTTTTTTGTGATTTAATGCAAATAAATAGGAGGAATTAGGAGAGATTTTGTATAAACATTTCTTGATTGGAGCTTTTATATGGTTGTTAAAAAATGCTACTCATCTATATTATATTCGCTTTTCACTAGAGTCAGTTTATCTCATTTTTAAAAATAAATTAAATTAATTTAATATTTTAAAATTACATGAAAATTATTGTAGGCATAATTATTCTAATATCAATATAGTAAAAAAAAAATATCTTAAAATATTTAACTTTCAGAAAATGAAACATAACAAGTATTATAGGACGGACTTTTAGAAAATGAAATATATCTTAAAATTAAAATTAATTGAACTTGTTTTTTTAATTTTCATTATAAAATATATTTTTTCTTAATAATTGTGAATGACTTTGACTTTTCTTTAGATTTTAGATAAGATAATTAGCCCCTATCACCATCCATAATAAGTTGAAAACAAAAGGCTGGCAACTCTTGAAAAAGAAATTTGCATGGAATTGCCAGCTTCACTAAAATACGGATTTAAAAATTCATAATAATTTCAAGTAACTATATATAATTACTCTATTAAATTTATAATTAATTTTTTTTAATAATATATATATAGATATTTGTGTTGTCTAAGATTACCAAAAATTCTGTATTTGATGAAGATCTTTTTATATATAAAGTAATGGTTTCATGGTATAGTATTTCATAGTCTATATATAAATTTTAATATCGATCGATCTTTCTTTCTAAAAAAATTTATTCAGTCAAATGCTATCATATAATATACGAAGAAGGAAATATTTTCTTTCTTCAAATTAATTTAACTATAAAACACAAGGTTCAAAGAATTTTTTTTGATATATAAACTAAATGAGAAAATAATTTTCAATGCACTTAAGACTTAAATAGAAGAAAATACCTCTATAAGTCTTTCTATGTTATTATTAATCTATTTTTTGTGAAAATAAACCTATAACTAAAATAACATTTATAATAGGTTGGAAAATCAAATTCCTAAAACTAAGCATGCATAATTTACTAAAATCTAACCATAGTATCAAACAAGGGAACCTAGTATATAGTGGGTTCATTTGAAATTAATAATTTTGATTTAAAGTTTCATATTTATATTTAAAAATAATTAATAAATATAATTAATAGATTTTAAATTCAATAAATTAATTAAAGTGGGATAGAATTTCAAATTTAAAACTATAATATTTAAATTCTAAATTCATAAAAATCGAATGAAAAAAGAGAGAAAACATGTCAACCTTCCCCATTAGTTAAAAAGAGGAAATATAGGGACCTTCTTTACAAAGCATTCCAACGTGATTTGTGGTGGAATGATTAAAATAATTTCACCTTTAATAAGAATTTGGTTCGAACTCTTAGGAGTGGAATGATCATGTTGAGACTGTCACTTCTAGAAACGGGCCTTCCAATACGAAAATTTCGTGTGAATTAAATTTAGTTGTGATTCAATGCGGATGTTGGTAATGCCACTCTCAAATATGGACTTTGAAATGCAAGAATTCTAGTGTGAGATTTAGTTGGTCCCCAATACAAATATCGAGAGTGCCACCCCCAAAAATTAATCACACAATAGAGGAAATCTTGCAAATTCAGATTTAGTCAAGCCTCAATGTGAATATCGAAAGTGTCGCCCTCTTAAATTGATCTTGTAAATGCAAAATTCCACATAAAATCATATTGAATCGGGCCAGTGAGAAACTACACACACCAAAAAGAAAAGTATAAAGTATAGAAATCCAAATAATTTGAGCGCTAATTACATTATATTCCGAAAGTTTCTCAAATCATAACAAATTCGTATTTTTCAGATCTCGTGAAGCTATTGTTCCTTCATCCAATACATGAGTTATGTATCATATACATAACTATAAACCAGATTCATACTGATTTAGATTTAACATAATTGGGGTTATGTATCAACAATAACATTTATACCAGATATATTGTACACAAATAAAGTTGTAATGAATCTGATTATAGAGATGGAGTGATGTATCCGGATGTTAAGAGAGAAGAATAAAAATATTTTTGTAATTAATTCAAATGGTAGGAATCTTTAGATACTGTGTTATCTTAAGTAGTGTAATTTCATAAGTTTTCAAAAAAAAAAAAACTATCAAGCCCAAGTGTCAAATAAGTATACTTACATATACTAGAAGTTTGAATTTGAGTTCTGAATAGGAAAAAAATGGACCCTGCTATAATCTATTCGAATTTAGTTCGAGCTTCAACCAGGCGCAAACCCCTCAGTGCAGAGTGAGGAAACCCAAAAAAAATAATTAAAGAATAGCTGTCAGTGAGAGTGGTGAGCACGCAAAAACAGTCCTCAAAAGAATCACAAACCAACTCAAAAATCCCATTTGATTTCTCACTTTCCATACAGAAATTTATGTAAATAAGTCATTTTCCCCTCAATATCTGTTTCTGGGTGATTCTTGAACATGGGTTGTTCTGGATCCAAAGAAAATGGTACTCTCCTTTTTTTTGGTAATTCTTGGTGAAATCATTTGCTTTTACCAATTTTTAGGTAATACCCAATTGGTTATAGAGTTATATGGTGTAAGTTTTGCTGTTAGGGATTTGCATTTGTTGTAAAGATTGTTGATTTTATTGTTTTTTGCTCTTTTCTGGGAATTTTCTTTGTGCTGTGCTTGTGTTCTTGTTATTTTTGGTGAAATTAGTTGTTTTTCTTATACCAATTTTTAGGTATACTCAATTGGTTATATGGTGCAAGTTTTTTATATAGTTTACATTTCTGTTTGTTGATGGATTTGCATTTGTTGTAAAGTTGGTTGCTTTTTTGGGAATTTCACTCTCAAGGACTTTGAGAATTCATATCCTAACTTGTTGGTGATGTTTGAGGAGTAGCTTTTTGATGAATTCAGTGTTGGGAGGTATTTAGCACTTTTTAATTGAAATTGCCCCCATGAGTTAGCTCAATCAGCAAACGTTGAGGGACTTGTGTCTTATTTCACAAGTTCGAGCCTTGCCCCAAACAAATTAACTTCAGTATTTAAGTGGAGAAGGAACTCCGCCTGTGTGAGTTTGTTCACATTGTCGGTCCCAAGCTCGGAGAAAAGAGGAGGGTTGTTGAGGATCAATCGGAGACAACCTGTCTACCCCATAGAGGTAAGGGTAAGGCTGGGTACATCATACCTTCTCAGACCTCACTTGTGGGATTACTATGTGTTTGTTGTTGTTGTAGTGTGTAAGTGGAGAAGGGTGGATAGGTGGGCCTAATCATCCCTGAGTTTCAAAGGCTGCATTGGCCCAAAGGGTTGGATCCAGACGGATTCTTCGATTAAAAAAAAGGATGGTGATAGGTTAGCTTAGAGTTGTAGAGATGATGGTGGGTTGCTTATTTGACTAAAGACTCGATAGATCAATGATGCCTCAATCCGAAACTAGTTAGTGTCAACTTTATGAATCCTCCATATTGACTGAGTATAAAATTTAAGCTGGAGAAACCATCGTATGAAATAAAAGTCGCCTTTGCCCAAGTTTAGACTGGTACACATTTTGATCCGTAACATGATTCCTAGCACTGTACTTTACTTCAGGATGTGTGATGGTACTTTCTAGAAATGTGGTGAGAGAGTAGATCTCAAACAGATTGCAGACACCCAATATCTTGTGCTTGTCTTCTATCTGTTCGAGCAGCCTCGGGAAAAACCAGTTTCTTATCACCAGCGTTTATCAACAGATTGTCTTTTCATATTGCTTTTTTAAGTTTTAATTCAAGTCTGAAGTAAGTGGATATAAGTGGACCGATATTAGGAGTAGAAATCGAATTCATGGAGTGTGTTGGCTGAAAGTCAAGAAGTACCTAAAAGCAACAAGTTCAGTTACTTCTCAGAATTTTTGTGTTGAAAAGCATGACTATCTCATCTAAAAGCGCTTATGTTGTTAGAGAATGAACTTTTATTTTGGAATAATACATGAACAAACACTCAGATTTGGCCTTAGTTGGCAAGTAAGCACTCCAATTTTGAGAGTGCACATGTAGACACCTCAACTTGGCCTCAACTGGCAATGTCAGAGCGTTAGGCTTTGTGAGGTAGAATTCAGGTTGTTAGCCCATCAACGGAGAGATTAGGTTGATTAGAGTTCATTGCAGTTTCAGTTTGGATACTCTTTTACATAAGTTTGACATCTTAGGATAGAGTCGAAGTCCATGGGAAAATGTAAAATAATTTTATAAATTTTTTATTTTGTCAGGCATCATACTGAAGGTGCCAAATGACCCTGCATATCAATTGAATGCTTGATTTTTCCACTGAAAGCAATCTTGTCAAATAGGAATGAAATGTCGCATAATTTGTTGATAATACAAATGCAAAGAAAAAAATCATTTTCTCCTATGGAACTTGTTATCTGGCTGAGCAGAGCTTCTTAAATTGTACTACGATAAAATGAATTGCTGGTTCCTGGCTGTCATACTCAAGTTATCGGAGCAAATTGAGTGTATGGGTTCATGTTGTTACTAGCATGGCCTGGTTAGGATGGTTTTATGGTCATCTAGTTTCCAGTCAGACATCCATTTGCCAATGCGTAATAGGTGAAACGTTTTTGCAGATCTTGCTTCCCTTGATTCGACAACCTATAATTTCTAAACCTTCTGCATTTGCCTTTCGGTTATGGACTTATAGAATGTCTCTATTTCCTTTCATTTTGAGTAATAGTTGTTCCTTTGGTTAGTTGTCTTTCAGTAGAAGTTCTTTCTATGCTATACGTTTTATTGTTTTCTGTCATATCTACCCTTTCCTTTTCATTCTCTGTATAGTTCTCATGTTATTGTTATGATGAGCACTTTATTTCTTAGACTATCTTCACAGTTCATTTTGTAATGACTTCAGGTTATTTTCCTGACAAAATGATCTTATCAACCTGTTAGTTACCCAGTGTTTGTTGTTTTCTGCTAAATATTGATACCACTATCTACCATATGTCAACCATCTCTGCTGTATGTATTGACTTCACTTTGTTGTCTCGCTTACCCTTCCATACTAGTAGTCGTAGTATTTCTCCCGTAGTTTCTTGTCCGTCAATTTCTGTTACTCTCTATTGATATTGCACTTTTTTGGTGTAGTTACTGTTCCTTTTTTCAGAATGTGTTGTCATGCTTTCTATAGTATTTTGCCATTATCCCTTCACTTCAGTTATTTCTTTTTTGATATGCTTTTCCTTGAGCTGAGAGTCTATCGGAAACAGCCTCTCCACCTCCCAAGGTAGGGGTAAGGTCTGCGTACACTCTACCCTTCTCAAACCCCACTTGTGGGATTACACGAGGTATGTTGTTGTTTAGCGAATTAGTCATTTTGTTCTTATCAGCAGTATTTAATATTGGATCTTTTACAGTAGCCATTTGAAGGTTATAATCCTAGGAAGATGAATGTTAGATCAATACTTAGGTCACTTAGTCAATTCCCTATTATACCCGTCATACACATCTTTTATCACAAAGTTTATAGTCTCTGTTTTTTCTTGTTAAGTCACAGATTGGTTGAGGAAATGAGTTGTGGTCTCCTTGGGGAATCCTCCTCTCATGAGGTTGTGTTGGATCCAAAGTTTCGCATTTAACAATTCTTTACGTTATTGGCTTGTTTAAAGCATAGGACTATATGAATTACAGCTATCGTGTGGTAAGGAATTCCTTCTAGGAGGAAAAAGAGAATACTCCAATGCTTTATTTCTTTCCATGACTTCATGCTGCCTGCTATATCCCGTGAATTCCGATACTGATAGATCATGAACAATTTTCTTAACTTCTTATATGATATATTTTCTTTTAATAGCACTCCTGAGCGACGGAATTCTGAGTTTGTTTCTTGATTGCAGAAGCAGCTAAACAGATACGAAAACCAAAGCCTTGGAAGCATTCAGAACCTATTACGAGGGCTCAGCTTGTACAGATGCGTGATGAATTCTGGGACACAGCACCACACTATGGGGGTCAAAAAGGTAATCTCCATAAAATACGGGAAGTTTTACCATTGTACTTGTTTCCTGTTTCTGGAATAATTGTTTCCTAGCCAGAAGATAGTAAGATAGGAATTCTTATTATCTCGATATTCTTATCCGAAAAGTACTATCTCATTGTTCTTGGTGCATATTTTTTCCTCGGTCCTTGCATTTGAGATATTGTTCAGGGCATTGAGCTACTCTGTCTTTCATGTTACACATCAGTCTCAGATAATCGATGGACATTATGTATGAGTACTATTTCACCTCTGGCAATAGCTAGAAATCTTTTAGATTATAATGACGTTCATTGCGAAGCCAGAAAACATAAGATGTGCAACATCTACACCTTTGTGACTCCAAATACCCGAACTCGTTACACTCCCCCACCCCCACACACACTGCTATATGAATATATACCTATGTGTACTTATAGGATAAGTCGATTTATAAAACAGCATAGCAGATGAAAATATCCTAACCATTATATTTCCTTCTTCAGAGATCTGGGATGCACTCCGAGCTGCAGCAGAGTCGGATATAAGCCTTGCACAAGCAATCGTGGACAGTGCTGGGATAATCGTGCAAGCCCCTGATTTAACAATATGCTATGACGAAAGAGGTTTGTAGTAGTACTTTTTGCCAAATACTTGTTGACTTCATTTCTCTATAATCTCATTGTATCTAGAGGTGGATCCAGGATTTGAAGTTTACAGCTTCCTACGACTTTAAGTTAAATATTACGATAATAACTCAAGGTTAAATATTTATAGATATTTCGTGAATGTTTTAACACATAACTCAATGCTCTAGATCCGCCACTGATATTTGTATCAACTATTATTCTTTTGCAGGTGCCAAGTACGAGTTGCCCAAGTATGTTCTAAGCGAGCCAACTAATTTGATTCGCGATAACTGAAAACTGAAAAGACAAGGCCTTCATGTAAAATACTTCATTGAGACTGTAAATTGTTGTAAATTTATTCTCACAAGTTATTTCTTTCGACAATTGATATTGTTTTGTGCATGATGGTCCTATATCAAGAATCAAGATATCAAAAAATGCTTTATGCCCAGAAAAAGAACAGCAACCATCTACCAGGGTATTATTTTGGACACTATATAGAATTGGTAAAGTTGTTTCCATCTGATCAGGAGGTCACGGGTTCAAACCATGGAAATGGCCTCTTGCAGAAATGCAGGGTAAGGCGTCCAGTCCTTCTTCAGAGGGCATAGCGGGAGCTTTAGTGCAACTGTCTGTCCTTGTTTTAATCATAAAGTTCCATTTTTTCAGTACCTTAGACTGAAATTCTCATAGTGAGCTCTTTCAACTTTGCAAAAGAAATGAGTCAAGGTTTTGTTCGTATCGCAGAAATCAAACGTTGTATTAGTTATGCAGAAATTATATTAATATTGCAAACTAAATGCTATATTGATTATGCGTAATTTTATATGAGATTACTTTTTTGGTATGCCTGAAATTAAAAGAACTATCATCTAAGGTTGTGGTAGGGTTAGGGGTTGTACTCCTTTATCCTTGGACTAGGTTCGACTTTCGAGCCTTCTGACCTCAAGTTAAAGGTGGAAAGATCTCATTCACCCAACTATACGATTTGGCAGTAGGTCGTTCTATAAGAGAGTGTCATTCAAGATAAAATGAAAATTGTGAAAAATTATAGAAAAAAAATTTCCTTTAAACTGCTAAATCAAAAAGAAAATAAGATACATAAATCTAAATGGGGGAGTAATATCTTAAATTTTATGGAAAAATATATACTAATATAATATAGTATGTTAAGAAGTCAATCTTGATTTGGTGTTTTATTGGTGGATAGTAGTTGATTTGTTTCTTTAAAATCTGTTGAATCTTTTATATTATTATTTTTCAACAAATCTTTTAGATCATCAAACTAATAATTTTAAAATCAAATTTCTAATATGTTTGTTTGTTAGATGTTAATTGCTGACATCTCTCCAAATTCACAACTTGTTAGTTGGTTAGAGTGTTTGGTTCAACCACTTAATCTACTTTACCCCAAAGCTAAATTGCTCAAATCAGCTCAGCTCAGCTCAGATTCTTTAAAAATGTCGATATGTACATATACTCCAAAAATAATGTATTTTTAGAGAAACGACACAAATATGACAACATTTTAAGAGAGTTCGAGTTTCAAGACATAAGAAGCTTCTTCTATTTCTCAATTTCAATCAAACAACTTGGAACAAATCAAAAAATATTTTTAAAAAAAATAAAAATACACCCCTTGGAGAAAACTTGTGGTCTTTCTTCAGACCAAATTTAAATCTTTCCCAAATTTGTAAATAATAATAAAGAAATTTTTTTTCTTTTTAATTTTTTTTCTCTTTTCTACATCTAAAACTTTTATTTAGGTACAAGAATGTCAAAATCAGTAACTGTCCACTCTGCCACTTGATTTGGATCTTTATAAATTTCAGTTCCCAAGTTGATTGAAGTCCATTTCCTTCTTGCTGGTGTAGTTCCTGGATCCTACAAGAAAAAATGCTCCATTATAAATTATATCCAAGAAAAAAAAGTCAATTTGGTAATCTAACTATACCTAGGAAGTGTTTTTCAATGATTGTTAGATAATATTTTTTAAAAGGATTTAAGTTATATACATCGATCGATAGTCTAAAGACTTTTAATATTATCGTTATAGGTGTTTGGTTGTTTTTTAGTAGTAACTGAAGTGGTTTTTCAAAAGCCGAAAGAAAAGTAGTTTTGTACCCATAAACACTTTTGAAACATTGATCAAGCACAACTGTTGCTCTAATCTACGTTGCTCGGACTATTCAAAAATGTCAACGGATACATATTGGATCCTCCAAAAGTAGAATCCGACATAGGTGCGACAACAATTTTTGGAGAGTCCGAGCAACATAGGCTTTAATATCAACAAATTGTTTTTCAAATTGATTAACCAAACACAAATTGCTGCTTTACAAGAAGTATTTTTTTTTCAAAAAGCGCTTATGACAACATAATACTTTTAGAAATAAGCAGATTTTAAAAGTTTGACCGGACAGTATGTTATAAACTCATTTTTTGGAATCCAAGAAAAGGGGAAAATAGATTCAAACCTGGTAAAAATAAAGTGATTGTGACAAGTTCCCAACATCAAGTTCCCATGTTGTTGGATCTCCAATCCAACCATCTCCTTTCCTAGTAGGATAACCATAATCCCCCCAAACAGGATGTGGCAAAATCTGCAAAATCTCCTGAGGTTGAGGATTACTATAAGGATCACAATGAACATTAGGTTCCTCAATGTGTTCACCATTTCCAGGTGCACAATACATATGATAAGCCTCATAAGGGAAACGAATCGTATCGTTTCGATGAATTCTTGATCCATTTGGGAAAATGTGGTATGGTGGACATAATTTTGGGCTATCTGGTTTGCACCATGATGGTGTTTCTGGATTCAAGATCATCTCACTGTATCGCGTAACGTCTGTTGTTACATTTCCATCACATGACTTGCCATTGTTCTTCCAGCAACTCCCTATGTCCATCAAGTAAAATTGGCTGTTTGGACCTCCTCCTTTTATCACATTTAAGGTGAATTTCACCTTAAAATTTGGTGATTCTGGTATCTACACAACACAAAAGTATCAATGTCTACAAAACAACAAGAATAACATACTCAGTGTACTCCGGACTCCCACAAGTAGGGTCTGGGGAGGGTGGTGTGTATGCAGTCTTACCCTTACCCTCGACTCAAATATCAAAAAACAAGTTTGTAAAACAAATACAATAGCGAAGATGACTTCAAAGTAAATAAAATTAAAATGTATGTTTGATAGCAAAAAAAAGAAAAGTTGAAGTTTTTACTCACAATTTTTAACATGCCTCTAGTTGGATAATGATATCCACCAGAAAAACCAAATGTAGCATCTGATCTTAAGTAAAGCATAAGCCAAGGATACTTATTTGATGTCTTCAACACATGATGAAAAATCCAACTTCCTTTTCCCAATTCTTTCTTCCATTTCACAGAATAAAATGAATTATTCTCTGTTCTTGATTTACTCATTCTACTATGCAAATCCCATGTACCAAAAAAACTCCCTTTAAGTGTAGTCCTATTAACACCTTGTAAAGTTGTGTAGTTGTGAAAAATCAATGGTTGGTTCATACACCCTTTTCCGAAACACGGAAAGTTGTTATCAGGCCCATACGGGCCTGATAAGAGCCCGTTTTTCGGACACTTAGCAGCGTATGTATCCATGTTTCCATTCTTGAGCATGATCATCCAAAATTGCCAAGGATTTGGCTTGTCTTCAACTTGACATTTTGATCCCAAGTAAAGTTCTTTTTGTGCTGCATAATGATCAACATCAAGAATTGCCTTTTTCTCCAATCCAAGAAATGATTTTCCTTTGCCTAACCTGTTTTCTTCCTCTGTCACTTTATGTACCAACATGTATGGTATTGCATTGCAAAGAGAACAATTATTTTCCCCTGTAAAAAAGTATATACATTAAATATTTAACACAACATATTGAAAAACCAACAAAACAACAACTCGACTACTTTTTTGGGAGGTACGTGAGTCAGGTCAGCTATATGAATCCTTACTGATCATGTCGTGACATTTAAGCTATTTTTTTGAGAGATATGTGTTACTTTCAGCATGGACTACATATCTATATACGAAAATTCTCCAAAACTAGTATAAATATAAAGTTTTGAACTCGTATCAAAATCTTGAATCTGTTAAGTTTAAATTCTGATTCCGCCTCTGGTTGTTGAACATGTATGGAATTGCATTGCAATGAGAACAATTATTTGTCCTTGTATAACAATAGCCATTATGTCTTTAAGACAATCTAGAGAAAACAACAAAACAACAATGCCTCAATCTTATAGTCAGGTCGACTATATGAATCCTCACTGATCATATCATTCTGTTTAAGCAAGATAGCTATGTATTACGAGGATTCATCATAACCGTCTTGACATCTCATCTTCCTTCATTCAAGTTTGTAAACCGACAATGTGAACAAGATCACACTAGCACAACTAAATACAAAACATTAACGAAAACTCGAAACATGGAATTCAACTTACCTTGTGATTGAGGAGAAGCTTTATAGACATCAAAGCAATCAGCAACTCTTGGACTTCCCATTTTAGGCACTTCTTCTCCAACTTCATTGCATTGATTCCATGCTTCAATAGCAACTCTTAGACCATCCCTTCTCATCCCCGAATCGCCAACAGCCGATATGTAACCATTTCCATGATCAAGATTTACACAAGAAACACCATAAAAGGACACAATGATTGAAAGAAGAGAAAGAACAATTAACCAAGAAGAAGTTTCATGTTGAGCCATTGGTAAGTTTTTTAAGAGTATGTTAACACTTCTTATATATACTAAAACCATTGGGAAGGACAAAGAAATGGGACATGATAATTTTAGATTTTAATAATATTCGAGTTAATTTCTCAGATGATCACTTTACTAATAAGTATCATCTTAGGAAGTCGTATTTTTCTTGATTCCAATTTTCTTCAACAGAAAAAGTAACTTTCTGAGATAATAACGGTTAGCTGAATGACCATATGAGAAATCAACTCCCTTATATCCATGTGTGAAATTGATAACTACTCTCCTTATTGTTTCATCAACTTTACTCAACTAACTCCTTTGAACATTTTTCTCCTTTCACTAGAAGAAGAAAGTTCTTTTTTTTATAAAAAAAAATAGGAATTAGCAACGAATATTTTTGCTATTTGTTGGTAAATAATACCCGTATCTAATCGAATTATTTATAATTCATTTAAATAGGATTAGCTATAGATTTTTGTTGTTCAACAATGTGAAATTGATAACTACTCCCTTATTGGTTCTTTAACTTTATCTCTTCAGTACCAAAAAAATGTGGAATCAATCACGGTTTTTTTATCTATCCGATTTGTCGGTAAATAGCTTGTAGCTAATAGTGACATGCCAGGTTGTTTAGCGACAAAATTTGTTTCTGATTTCTATTTTTCCCTATTGTAGAGTTTTTCTTTTGTTTTTCGCGTATCAATGTATTATATCTGTATTGGAGTCTCGATTAAATCTTGATCATATTGTTAAGTCCCACATCGATCGTGGGAGCTAAATTGTTCCCTAATTAACAGACGTGATATTATATATATTTAGCTTGAATCGGAGACATTTGATTAATTAAGTTTGACACCTATACAAGTGATTGGTAAATTATGATATGGCAGCTGGTTTTGTTGTTGACACTTTCTTCATGATTGGTTAGGTTCCAACTTATTGATTTTGAAATAAATATTCAAAAGGATCTTTTTACCAAAACCTCTGTAAAAGAAAGATCTATTTGTGAGCAACATTACCTAACAAATTAATAATGTTTTTGTGTACTTGATCCTTTGATTCGCGAATTAAGTTATCTCGAAATTATATATAGTCCTGATATTATAACTTTTGGACTAAGTTATCGCATATCACACCTTATTGCATGAACCAAACGACTAGTTCATTAATCCAACTCAAAAGTAAACAAATGAAAGAAAACATTGTTTCGTTTTGAATAAAAGATCTTGAAAAAGTTTGGATAAATTGAAATCCCAAATTATTTGTTTATTTTAACTTTTATTTGGTGTGAAAATAAGAACTTTGTGATGAAGAAAAAGGGGGTATTCTTGAACTCAAAGGGATGCTTTTTATCATGTAACAAGAAAGTACAAGTATTGTTTTTTTCTTATTTTTTTTTGTATTTTTGATGACTTAAGATGCAAATATTCTTTTTCAAGAAAATACTAAACTTTGAGAATTTCTTTTGTTTTTATGAACTTTATATTATCAAAATTGTGACCCCACAAGACACATTTGCGGAAGTTTTGTAACAACTCCAATTTGCAATAGCTACAAAAAAGCAAAAATTATGAGTGTTTTTGGTAGGTGGGAAAATCACTTTTTAGGAAAATATTTTCCGTGAGGTAGTCATTTTTCTTATTTTTAATATCTATTTTGGGAGGTTTTTGTTTTCGTGTGAATGTAAAATTTTTGAATTTATGGTTAATTTTTTCTTCAGTAATGTTATAAGGAATACGAATTTTTTCATTGTAAATTTATAGGAATCAATCAACGAATTTTAGTGAAAAAGAAATTTTCATGTTGAAAAAGAAGATTTTTCTATTTGGTACGATGAAAAACATTTTTATCAAAAAGAAGGAAAGGATTATTATTAATTTCTCATATTCAAAGTTTTTCCATCATAACTTTAGGCACTTTTTATTGATTCAATCTACATTTATTAATTTTTTAAAAATAAATTCCAAATATAATAAATATAATATAACCATTCGGGGTTGTGATGGAGTGGTAAGTACTCCTTCATATATATATCCAGTAGTATTAACACACATATCTTTCTTAGACCAAATATGATAATTATATTCTATATGTGGTTGAACTAAATTCTCTCTTGAATTAAACTTCATTACTTTTTTTATTTCCCAATAAACGTTAGTTTTATATGTGATTTTTTTACGTTGATTAACATATAAAGCTATCTGAGTTTTCTCTATACTATGGAAGTTGTCACTCTTTTTTGTTATAATACTAGATTTTGTTGCCCGTGCTATGCACGGGCCCAATAACATAAATGGTATGTTTTGGGGCTAATAACGAAATTTTTGAAGCGATTGTTTGCGTGGATAAAGGAATAAGTTTTTTTATCACAAACCTGTACTTTCTTTGACGCTATTCAAGGCACAATAAGACTACCCACATACAACATTTTTGAACAATTTTATGTTGTCAATTATCACGATTTAATTTTAAGAATCAGTCAATTTTTTTTTCTGTTTTTTTAATAAATATTTTAAGTTGTCAATTATCACGATTTATTGTATTTTATACATAATTTTTAACGATAGATTAATTTCAAGAATCAATCGAATTTTTTTAAATGTATTTATTTTTGAAATATTTTATGTTGTCAATTATCATGATTTATAGTATTTTTACGCAATTTTTAAATATAAAAAATTTAAAAAAATAAGACAAATAAATTAAAATGGACCCAATATATGTTATTTTTGTTGTCTCAATTTATGTGACACAAATGAAATTTGGAGAGTCATTGAATATTATATATTATACTTGGGCATAAACTCTCTTACGCACGGGCCCAATAACTATTATTTTTTGTCCTAATGTATGTGACACAGATAAAATATAGTGAGTTATTTAAATTTAATATGATTTTTAAATATTTTAAGTTGTTAATAATGTAATTTATAATATTTTTACGTAATTTGTAAATACTTAATATATATTACTCCACTTGTCTCAATGTATGTAGCATAGATAAAATTTCAAGAGTTAAACAAATGTTGTTAATTGTTAAGATTTACAATACATTTTACGTAGCTTTCAGTAATTTGACATTAAATAATACATATTACTACTTTTGTCTCATTTTATGTGACATTGATAGATTAATTTTAAGAATCAGTTAATTTCTTTTTTTGTGCATTTTTAATAAATATTTTAAGTTGTCAATTATCACGATTTATTGTATTTTATACATAATTTTTAACGATAGATTAATTTCAAGAATCAATCGAATTTTTTTAAATGTATTTATTTTTGAAATATTTTATGTTGTCAATTATCATGATTTATAGTATTTTTACGATAGATTAACTTCAAGAATCAATGGAATTTTTTGTATCTTTTTCAAAACATATTTTATGTTGTCAATTATCATGATTTATAGTATTTTTACGATAGATTAACTTCAAGAATCAATGGAATTTTTGTATCTTTTTCAAAACATATTTTATGTTGTCAATTATCATGATTTATAGTATTTTTACGATAGATTAACTTCAAGAATCAATGGAATTTTTGTATCTTTTTCAAAACATATTTTATGTTGTCAATTATCATGATTTATAGTATTTTTACGATAGATTAACTTCAAGAATCAATGGAATTTTTGTATCTTTTTCAAAACATATTTTATGTTGTCAATTATCATGATTTATAGTATTTTTACGATAGATTAACTTCAAGAATCAATGGAATTTTTGTATCTTTTTCAAAACATATTTTATGTTGTCAATTATCATGATTTATAGTATTTTTACGATAGATTAACTTCAAGAATCAATGGAATTTTTGTATCTTTTTCAAAACATATTTTATGTTGTCAATTATCATGATTTATAGTATTTTTACGATAGATTAACTTCAAGAATCAATGGAATTTTTGTATCTTTTTCAAAACATATTTTATGTTGTCAATTATCATGATTTATAGTATTTTTACGATAGATTAACTTCAAGAATCAGTGCAATTTTTTGTATCTTTTTCAAAACATATTTTATGTTGTCAATTATCATGATTTATAGTATTTTTACGCAATTTGTAAATATAAAAAAAAATTAAGACAAATAAATTAAAATGGACGAAATATATGCTATTTTTGTTGTCTCAATTTATGTGACACAAATAAAATTTGGTATATTATATTATATTATATTATATATTATATAAACTCCCTTAGAAAATAAATATATATTATATATATTATATAGTAGAAAAAATGATTTATTATATTATATTATTATATAGAAATGTCCCATCATAAACTCCCTCTTATATATAAATAGAATATATATATAACTACAATAATGATGGTGTTAATGTCAAATTAGGCACACCTCGATTATTTCATCAAACATCTATTATTTGATACTAACAATTGTATTTTGCCTCGCACCAATATAAATATCAGGTAAAGCTTAAGCATCAAGCAAAAAAACAACCTAGTATTCTTTGTTTAATTCTATCGAAGTCAATTGTTGACTCGCCAATGAGAATTGTAATGAAATGATAAATACTTCTTCATTCTAAAGCAAAACTCTGCTAGGTACAACTTCGTTGAGAAATGTTTTACCCTAATGTAACACTTTTCATAGTAAATTTAAATTTAATCAGACATTCTGATATCGAATATCGAATAAGAAAAAAGAATGTTGACTTAACAGCCACAATTTTCAACACAACAAAGCAACCAATCAATCAATCACTTTGCATTAGACATGTTTTTTTGCCCTTTAAATTTCTCAAAGGCCACACAAAGCATATATAGAATCTTTGACTAATATTATTTCTTGTTGATAAGAAGACAAAAATTTCATACAAACACCACTTTTTTGGATTTAAGAGTCCACCTTTGTAGACTAGCAGCCCTTAACCACATGGCCTTAACACCATTCATTTGCTCTTTGGGTCTACAAACTTCTCCACTTAGAAAAAATGACACTAATGGCATGAATATAGCAATAACAATGATATTTAGACCAACTTGCGCGCATCTTGACTGTTTCACCGGATATATTGTTACCTTCCACTAGCACATGCATTAGATAACTCTATAAGACCAAGATTTAGCCCGACAAGACGAGATCACCTATAGCTTTTTGTCTTAGTTAGGATTTAGACTCTAGTTTCTCGTACTTTTCACCCGCTTCATTGATAACTAAGGTCACACTTATCCAAGATCCTGTATATAATTTCAACCATAAGGAACTTGTGTCCCTGACCATGACCAACATTCACCATCAGGAATTGAACATGTTGGTATATCAACAATAACAACAATATACACCCCTCCCACAAGTGGGGGTCTAGAGGGTAAAATGTACGCAAACGGGTAAAGATGTTTTCAATAGACCCTCGGCTAAAAAGCAAACAGAATATCTTCTTTTCAAAAAAAGAAGACACATTTAGGCTAACAATTTACACATCAATAAAGTCTATCCTTTTAGACTTTGTTGACATAGAAGAGATTAAACACATCGTTTCGTAGGCTCTTTCTCAGGCCTAAATTATATACTAGTAGTCAAATGTGCAAAACTGGAAACAAGAAGCATCAAACAGAATAAATTGACACAATTGATTGTCTAAAGAAGAAGCAATACATATATCAGTGTGTACAGTGAACAAACATTTTAACAATCAAGAACGTCTGAGCTACTGAACGCGTAGAGCAGCAACTATTACCTCATAGGAATCTACCCGAGCTCTGGTAAACCATTCTTAAGGGCCAGGAGGAATTAGTTTAAATGCTAACAGATCGAGAACCATACAAGATATCCGCAACCATGACATATCCAGAATCAGTATAGACAGTATTACACACGTCGTGTGTTTCTACTGATAGCATGAAACAACTGAACACCCTGAGCAGAAGAGTATAAAAGAATCATATATAGCCTACCCCAACTGATTTGGGATTTAAATGCTGAAACGACGACTCATACAAACATTGCATATTCATACATTAAAAGGATAACAAGAGAAATAAAGCAAAAGGAGTGCTAGAAAAATTACTCTTACCTTATGTAACACAAATCGGTAACATGGACAGGCAAGGCCGGAAAGAATATAACTACATAAAACATGAAATTGTGCCAGACTAGCATTACTACTGATCGACTCTATCATTCACTATATCATGTCATGCTGAACAAGGTAAAAACAAAAAAAGAAGGTTAATATACCAAAATTCTATGTACTCTGACAAATCACTTTCTCTAAATTTACAACAAGAAACAGGCAAAAAAACATTTACTATCAAAAATAGTACATACCCTGCCACATTACATTCTCTCTGCTGGAGTAAGATGTCCCAACTGTTCTGTAAGGCTAATTACAGTCTTCCTGTTCCACCAAAATTTCCCATCCTCAACTGTCTTGGATTCACTTATTTTGCTCTCCATATCTTCCCTTTCCGGCTTTACATCAGTAGAACCAGGGTTCTCAGTAAGGAATTGTTCCCAGAATACATCATTTACTCCTGTTGGCACATTATTACTAGCAGTCTCTACTCGGTTTTCTGGTGGAGTAACATCAGGAGTAGTGTTTCCATTAGGCTCAGAGTTCATGTCAATATCAGAAACCTTAGATCCAACATCAACAGTTAGTTGTGGGTAAGATATAGCAGGGCTATCGGCACAACTGATAGATTCATCCAAGTCTATTGAAGAGCTCTGTCTCATTCTAGCTTGATCAATGTCACGCAGTGTATACTCCCAAAAGGTCAAAGAAGGTTCCAACTGATCTAGCACTTCCTTGTTGAGAGTCAAAAGAGAAGTTGGGTCCATATTTTCCCTAGTCGAATTTTCAGAAGAACTCGCTTGATTATCTTCAAGGCCTGTTTCATTGTAAAGAAAACTGTTTCCTGGCAACCTTCTCTTCCTTTCATTCATTTCCAGTTGTGGCATGAGACTCAAAGCTAATCCTGGTTTATTTATGGTTCGAGCTAAAGTAGACAGCACGTTCTTTTGTCGGTCTTTCACTTGTTGGACACGTTGGTTAAGGACCTGCATTTGCATTTCAAGTCCTTGATGATCCTGTTTATGTCTGTGTAGTACTAAATGAAGCGATTCGTTCTCATGCTTCAACTTTTCAATATCTTCCTTATACCCTTGTCTTTCCGATTCAGTCAATGCAGATGATGAAAGGATATGAATATTCTGTACAGAATGACTGTGAACAGGTTTCCGTCTATAGATATTCTTCAAAAGGTGTGGCTGACCTCTAAGAAAATCCTCATTTGCAAATTCCCATTGTTCGGGATCTATTTTCTTGAATCCCTGGTTTGACAAAAGAGCAAACGACATGAGAATAAGAACAAAAACAGTAAAAGACTGAAACTCAATTTAAAAATAATTTCACTGCAAATGAATCAAGTAAAACGAATTTCTTACGTAAGTGTTTAGCTGTCGGATAAAGCTGGAAAAATTATTGTGCTTAAAGTATCTGGGCAACAAATCTCTTGCAAAATCAGGAGGATTAAGAACAATAAAACTTTTATTATTTGAACTCCATGAGACTATTGGATCAGTGGAGGGGTCATCCACCATTTCATATATCTTTGCAATAAACGGAGGCAGTGCATTGACGCTGCAAGGAGCTTCATCCATGGTAAGTTCAAATCCAAATCACAACCCCTTGAAATGAAACTCACAAGGCGAAGCTCAACTATAAGTGACAAATCCTTAAGGACAGGGAAGATCAACTTATCAGATTCCCAACATACGCATACAACCAGCCAAAAGTGTTATCACCTTGATTTCCTTCGATAAATTCAACTGAAGCAGCTCCCACCTGATCATACAAATTCTTTGCGAATACACATTTCCATTCAAGTCCCAGCTCTGGATCACTTTCAAAACACATAAATTTGCTAGAGAATTGTTAAAAGAGATTGTGGCCCATCATGAGTTTCCACAAGTGCTCAAACAAATGTTAGCTTGAATTCAAAAGATAGCCGTTTCACCCTCTAAAACTCAGAAATTTCCCAATTTGCCTGCGTTTACAACCAATCACAGTCAAAATTAGAAAGCATAAGAAGATGAGAAAAGTTAATCACTTGTCAGAATACCTAGAAACCCATTACATCAAAGTCATTAAAACAACCATTATTACTCCCAAAACTTCAAGAACAAGCTCAAATAACTTGTCTTCAAAGAAAACCAAGATTTCCAATTCTCATACAAATGCTAAAAAAGCAGTCTTTTCACACTAATACTCAAGAAATTTTCAAAACCCAATTTCCCTTGAGTTAACAAGCACAAAATCAGAAAGTGCAAGAAGATGAGAAAAGTTAATCACTTTACAGACAACCCAGAAACTATTTACATCAAAGTCGTTAAAACAATCATTATTACTCCCAAAATTTCAAGAAAAAGCTCAAATAACTTGTCTTTAAAGAAAACCAGGATTTTTAGTGCTCAAAGAAATGCTACAAACAGTTTTTTTTACGCTAAAACTCGGGAATTTCCAAAACCCAACTTCCCCTGAGTCAAAATCAGAAAGTGTAAGAAGATGAGAAACCTTAATTACTTAATAGATTATCCAGAAACCATTTACATCAAAGTCGTTAAAACAATCATTATTACTCACAAAACTTCAAGACAAACTCAAATAACTTGCCTTAAAAGAAAACCAAGATTTACATTTCTCAAACAAATGCTAAAAAAAAAGTCTTTTTCACACTAAAGCTCAGATATTTGCAAAACCCAATCTCCCTCTTTTTACAACTAATCACAGTCAAAATTAGGAAGTGCAAGAAGATGAGAGAAGTCCATCACTTCACAGATTACCCAGAAACCCATTACATCAAAGTAGTTAAAACAATAATCATTACTCCTAAAACTTCAAGAAAAAGCTCAAATCACACACAAAACTCAGAAATTTGCAAACAAAATTTCCCTGTCAAAACTAGAAACAAGAAAATGAGAAAACAACTTGATGGATTAACCAGAAACCCATTACATCAAAGACATTAAAACAATAATCATTACTCCCAAAACTTCAATGAAAAGATCAAAACACAAACACAACTTAAAAAACTTGCACTCACAATTAACTAGAAAGTGCAAGAAAATGAGAAAAGTTAATAACTTTACAGATTACCCAGAAATCCATTACATCAGTCGTTAAAAAACAATCAAATTTAATCCAAAAACAATCAAATTTACTTCTAAAACTTCAAATCAAAGTCGTTAAAACAATCACTATTACTCCCAAAACTTCAATCAAAAGCTCAAATCACACACAAAACTCAGAAATTTGCAAACAAAATTTCCCTGTCAAAACTAGAAACAAGAAAATGAGAAAACAACTTGATGGATTAACCAGAAACCCATTACATCAAAGACATTAAAACAATAATCATTACTCCCAAAACTTCAATGAAAAGATCAAAACACAAACACAACTTAAAAAATCAGCAAACACAATTAACTAGAAAGTGCAAGAAAGTGAGAAAAGTTAATAACTTTACAGATTACCCAGAAACCCATAACATCAGTCGTTAAAAACAATCAAATTTAATCCAAAAACAATCAAATTTACTTCTAAAACTTCAAGCAAAAGCTCAAATCACACATAAATACAAAAACCCACAAAAGATATACAATAGAAAAGTTAATAACTTTACAGATTACCCAGAAATCCATCACATCAAAGTCGTTAAAACAATCACTATTACTCCCAAAACTTCAATCAAAAGCTCAAATCACACACAAAACTCAGAAATTTGCAAACAAAATTTCCCTGTCAAAACTAGAAACAAGAAAATGAGAAAACAACTTGATGGATTAACCAGAAACCCATTACATCAAAGACATTAAAACAATAATCATTACTCCCAAAACTTCAATGAAAAGATCAAAACACAAACACAACTTAAAAAATCAGCAAACACAATTAACTAGAAAGTGCAAGAAAATGAGAAAAGTTAATAACTTTACAGATTACCTAGAAACCCATTACAGCAAACTCGTTAAAACAATCACAATTACTCCCAAAACTTCAACCAAAAGCTCAAATCACACATAAATATAAAAACCCACAAAAGATATACAATAGTAAAGTTAATAACTTTACAGATCACCCAGAAACCCATTACATCAGAGTGGTTAAAAACAATCAAATTTACTCCAAAAACAATCGATTTTACTTCTAAAACTTCAAGCGAAGGCTCAAATCACACATAAATACAAATACCCACAAAAGATATACAATAGAAAAAGTTAATAACTTTACAGATTATCCAGAAACCCATTACCTCAAATTCGCTAAAAACAATCAATTTTACTCCAAAAACTTCAAACAAAAGCTCAAATCATGTCATATCTGAA
This sequence comes from Solanum tuberosum, assembly GCF_000226075.1. Classification (NCBI taxonomy): domain Eukaryota; kingdom Viridiplantae; phylum Streptophyta; class Magnoliopsida; order Solanales; family Solanaceae; genus Solanum; species Solanum tuberosum. The sequence goes on along the minus strand of NW_006239139.1, from coordinate 979,321 downwards.
AGCACGAGAAATCCATTGTGAGAAAATTACCTGTAAGAAAAAATCAAGAATAGTCCTTAACAATAAGAGGCACATAGAAAGATGAAGAAGTTTCAGAAGAAGAAGAAAGTTTACTTTGACCCTTTTCTCAAAGACTTCTTCTCAATGGTTTTTGGATGTTTATTCATATTATATTATATTATAGTTATATATGGTGGCTATTTTAAGAGTATCAAATGAGTAGTTAAGCTGTTTTTTTAGGAGTGAATATATATAAGTTGAGTTAATAAATATAATTTTAAAAAAATTGTGATAATTTTAGAAGAACTTTAAATATGATTATGTTTTGAGATTAATTAGAAATTTATAGCTATAGTTTATTTAATTGTGATTTATAATTATTTGTTAGAAGAAAGAGAGAAGCGATCAAGATTGGAAAACAGAGGAGAAATGAGAGAGATGATGAATATATGTTGTATTTGATTGTATCACGAATATAACTAATGTATCTGATTTATATCAACGGATATAATTATATTAAGTTGTATAAATGAATATGATTATATTAAGTTGTATAAATGAATATGATTATATTAAGTTGTATAAATGAATATGATTATATTAAGTTGTATAAATGAATATGATTATATTAAGTTGTATAAATGAATATGATTATATCAAGTGTATATGTTCCTTATGTATTCACTATGTATCAACGTGTTTGAGTGTACATGCAACAGGCTATAAATTTATATCAATGTATTCAACTGTATTTTGTTCCTTTTATACATATGTGTCATGTATTGTATATTTTTTCAAAATATGATTGGATTTCTCTCTAGTTTAGGCATATTGAGAGTCTGAGTAGGAAATTGAAGAGGAGAAGAGGAAGAAGAGATCAAAGTTTCCGTCATCTCTCACCTGATACAAATCTCTTGTCTGATTTGTATCAATAATATCTCATCTGAAACCTCAAGCTTTTTGTTGCTTATTGAATGGGGAAGGGGAGAGATGAGTGTGAGTTTGAGAGATGGGAAGATTTTCTATAAAATCCTAAGTATAGTTATTTAATGTAATTTTTTTAAATAATTGTGTATAGTAAATACATAACACATACTATGTCTCAATTTATGTGGCATTTTTCATTTATGTCTATTAAAATAGAATGACACTTTCAATATTTAATAGCAATAATTTATCTTTAAAATGTTCATTTCATCCTTAACCAGATAATCTATAGTCACGCACAAATATTTATGATTTTTTTAAATCATAAATTTTAAAAGACTTTCTTAAATTTCGTATCAAGTCAAACAACATCATATAAATTGAAACGGAGATAATACTCTCTTAGTCTTTTAATATTATGTAATCTTGTCAGTTTTAGGTCAAATTCGTACTATTTTCCTCAAAATACTCATATCATTAAGGGGTTATTTGGTATGATGAATAAGGGAATAATCACGAGATAGAACTTAAGATTATTTTATGTTGTATTTGTTAGGATTCTTAGTTAATTTCGAAATTGTTTATCTCACTATTTTGCACTATAAATTATAGGATAAGTTCTCCATGTATGTTGTGGAATAACTAATCATATAGGACATACTAATTAATGATTAATTTGTCTATTTCATCCTCATATCAATCAGCCCCTAAAAGTATCATCTATACCTTATATATAGTTTCTTTTCAATGTGGATTTTGTTCATACACTTCACAATATTTCCCTCAAAATAAATTTTATCCGATCTATTATCAGTTATCACTATCAACGAGTCTCACCCCTCAAATTATGTTCTAAATGGCTAATTATCACGATCCCTTAGTCAATTTTTGAGATCGATTGTGCACCACCTCTATATATAATCAAGCATTAATTATGTCCAACAAATCCTAAAAGCCAGCTTCTTCTTGTAAGCTTATGCTTCACCTTTGGCATTGTAATTATCGAGCTACATACATCATTTTGTTATCTTCATACTTGTCTGATTGAATTGTTATATATATATTTGATATCGATTTGTTGGGTTAACTAGCTTAAGGATACTCTTTAATATGCTATAATATCATCTACTTTGGATCAAGCATGCATAATGTTAACTCCAAATTTCACCCCATGCATTAAGTGTATCCCTACACTTCATATATAGGTTTTTGGTCTTATCGATTTCAATGTAAGGTTTTATTTATGCATAAGTAGTATAGTAAATTTATATATTATTTTTAATCCTACCGAAATATACCCATAATAAGGGTTGGCAAAATGTTTTTTCTTTTAAAAACTATTCAATCCGATCCGTTAAAATATAGATTGGATCATTGACCATTTAAAAATAGATCAAATATAGATATTATCCATATTATCTACTAAAAAATTAACATTAAGATAAATAATATAAATATTTATATTATTAATACCCATTTATCTATTTCTTAATTATTTTTTTTATCCATGATATATAGTATTGACGGATCATATTTTTCTTCAATATTGAGGAAGACATCCTAACAACTTAATTAAGTATTATATTCATATCCAGTTTAGGTAGATATTCAAGATTAATTAATTAGCTTTATCAAGATTTACAAGAAGTCAACACAATGAGATTTTTTTTTCTGTATAATACGAAAAAAGTAGGGGAATGAATTGGAAAAAGAATCCTCCAATTTAAAATTTATTAGTTTATTTAATTTGTTTTGTTGCCACATTTTCAAAAAGGCAACTAAAAATAAATTATGCATGCGCGTTAAATTAGTTAAAGTTATCTGGGATGTTTTAATAACATACGAGGAGAATTGTGATTTATAAAAATGACCAAAATTTAACCATAAAATAGTATCTTAATTAAAGTTGTATAATTTAAACCTTTGTGAATTTTTTCATACTACACAATGAAAACTATGGATCCTTTAGTTAAATTTTGTACTTACTAATGACAAATTTAAGTGATTAATATTTAATACATTTGATTATTTTCCTCCTAGAATCTAATTAAAGCTGAATATAGAGAAGGTGATGTGGCATCTCTCTATGACCAGCATCCCTATTTATTTTTTTCTCATTTTTTTAATCCATAATATTGTACTAATTAAATAGTTTAAGAAAAGCCTAACAAAAGAAATGTTTACTAACGGTAATGTTAATGCCTAACATTTATGTTATTAAAGCCTTTAACCAAAAAAAAAAAACAGTAAGCCCACATAATAATAATAATTTCCAATAAAGCCCAATGAATTGCTTCACCCACGTAGCCAGACCTTTGGCTTTTCAATTTCTCCAGTTTTAACGTGCATTACCATGTCAAAATTAGGATATAAAAAGACAAAAGCTTTACCTCACCACAACAATTCTTACTGCTATTTAGTGTGGATTATATTAAGTTGGGCTTATTTGTATGTGTCATCTTCCTAGCATATCTAAATATATTCATTTCTATACTGACAAAAATTTTCTTGAATAGATTACACTTTTGAATCTCATGTATGAGTGCTTTTTACTTGATATTTGCTAAATTTTTCAGATTATGGCATTTGCATTAAGAAGCGTGTGGTGTTGAATATAATTTTTAAAAGGTCATTATATTTACCCTTTAAATTGAAAAAAAATATTTTTCTGCTTCTATTTATTTTATTGTGTTCTTTTTTTTTTAATTAGATCATTTGAAATTTGAGATGATATTCAATTATTTAAAAGTAGAGACACAATCTAACTTATATTTCTTTGTTTGATGCAGATGGATTTAGCTTTTTACTCCAACTACTATCTTCTATTAGTAAAGTAATGGAATTTGAACTTTCCTAAAAGAGGAGTTGAAGTTCTAATTTTAATTAATGGAAGGTAAGTGGACTTATGGTGTAAAAACAAAAATATTGATTTTGAGAAAATCTTAAATTTGTGTTGTGTTACTAATTAAGAAATCAAAATACTTTTCTTTTTTATGTATGTAGTAGGCGTAGCTATTTACCCAATTGCTTTTCTTATTAATCTCACTAACCTTTTGAAATAATTAATGGGTATAATATTTATACCTCTTCATATTCTATAATATATTTTATGTGATATTTTAATATTTTGTTTTGTTTTCTTATGTTGAAACTATATAATATTATCTTTTGATTACTTATCTTTATTATTAAGAAGTTGCAAAAAAAGAAGTAACAACATATATTTGACAATTTTTTAAAGAAAAGGAACGGGTAGAAGAAAAAAGTGAAAAGGGTGAGGAAAAAATAAAGACAAAAAGTATTAAAAAAAATGTACATGTAATTAGATTTATTAAAGATATACAAAGAAACATCATAATTTTTGGAAATATATACAGAAAGAATTAATTTTTCTTGAATTGTTATTTTTTTTTCTTTACTTTTTTTTAAACAAAAATAAAAGTATACGAAAATCAAGTACTTTAAAAGATTTAAAACTCCCAAGTGATGAAAATTTATATAGGAATGTATGAACCTAAATTAAATGTGAATAATTAAAACTTGAAATATTTGAATTTGAAAATTAAAAAGAATTTTGAAAATTAAATGTACTTTCTCCATAAGTTATTTAGGTTGAGAATTTTATTTTTTTCGATGATAATTATAATTATTTGAAATTATTAGAATCATGAATGTTTTATGGAAATATAGGACCTTCTTTTAATGAATTTTAATTAGTTGTCGATAATGAAATTTTGTATATGATTATTACGGGTTATCAAAATAAGGTTATTCACTATTTCTTTATGCGTATGAATTTTGATTAATAAATTGTAAATACTTTATATATGTTATAAAGTATTTGTATTGTAGTGAATGTCTATTATGTGGAGTCCTTTTAGGATATGGTTAGAAATTCTATTTGGGGATCAAGTTAGATTTTCCCTATAAATCGAGGGGTCCTCTTCAATGTAATATCATCCCTCAAGAGAAATAATAAGTGTTCTCTCTCTACTTTCTTCTTCTTATTCTATAGTTTCATAACAATATATTTCATTTAGTTTTTTTTGACTTATTTTAAATAATAATAAATTTCTTTCATAAATGACATGTGTTTGAATTGATGTTAATTAGGAGAGAGCATAATGCTTTATTAAAAGCTTTGGTATGCTAATTTCAATTTTTAACTTTTTTTTTAATATTACATTATTATTATATCATTTTAAAAAAATGATTTCTCTTGGTGTCAATTTAATGTTAAGATTTGTTTTCCTTAATTATTTTGTCTAGCAGGGAACAAGTCTCGACTCTAAGTAATACTCCCTCCGTCCCTTTTTAGTTGTCCACTTTAGAAATGACACACAGATTAAGGCAACAATGATTAGCACAGTGAAGTTACAATTTTACCCTTATGACAACTTTTCACTTCAAAATTACAACCACTTATTTGAATTCAAGTGAAATAAATTGGAGGGAAACAACATACACTTTTACAATTTTCAAGAAGTGTAAATAAGGGTATAATAGGAAAAAATTTGTTGTCCTTTCTTGATTTGTCAAAATGGACAACTAAATAGGGACAACCAAAAAAAGGAATATGGACAAGTAAATAGGGACGGAGGGAGTATAATATATCGTGCTAAGCACAGTTTTGTTTACTAGTTATATTCTTAAAAGTAAAAAATTTACATGGAGTGCCACGTGGTCCCGCCAAAAGTTGAAACGACGTCGTAACGAATATTCATGCACAATGACACTCACTTTCCATGCAGCTACCTGCCTACCCCACCCACCCCCTTTAAAAGACTAAACACGTGCACTTCCCACATTTTCAGGACTAAAAAAATATTTTTTTAAATTTTTTTATAAATAAATCAGTAGGAGTCGTTTGGTTATATGAATTAGGGGTTATTTCGGTATAAAATTTGGGATTAAGTTTATTTGATACTTTTATTGTTGACATTAGTTAAAATTAGAGAAGCGAAACGGAGATAATTTTAACATGATTTGAAGAGAAGGTGTGATATGAGAAGTAAAGATATGTCGACGAAGTATTGAAAGAATGTGATTAGACAGAACATGATGTGATTTTCGTTTTACTAACGAAGACATGATCCTAGATAAGAAGATATGAGGATCGGATATTAGGATTATGATAGAATGGTAATTGAGAGACGAGTGTTATTATCGCACTTTAGGTGAGTGAGGTTAGCGATTAGTCTCCTCTCCTCTCTTTCTTATGTGTAGTAACATTTAGTAGTCATGCAATTTCTTATTCTTCGATATGTGCTATTGTTTGTTTGCTTCATTTTCCATAAAAAAAGATTGTTTTATTGTTGTATTCTTCGCATCCATGCTTCAATAATTTTTCTTTTGAGTCGATGCTTTATCAGAAACGGTCTTTCGACCTGACAAAGATAGGAGTAAACACATGCGTATATCTTACTCTCGCAAATTCCATTTGAAGGATTACATAGAATTTATTATTATTGTATATAAGATACGAAATAATTTATTCTAATTATCATAAGGGGTAAGACTACAAATACAAATTCAACAAAACTCAATTGACTTAACTCAAACCTCATAATTTATACAAATTATCTATCCAATGCAAATCTAATAAACAAAAGAGCTATAGTACATAAACGCATAAACTAAAAATTATGACTCCACCTCAACTAATTACAATCTTGAAAATTGAAATGACTTTATTTCAAACCAAACAAAACCTAAGTGGCAAGCTACGTAATATTTTAATCATTTAGTGGCAATATTAAACTCACCGTTCACATATTTACTTCTCCCTCCTCTTCTTCTTCATCTTACAAATTTTCAACTTCAAACCGATCCAGAACCAAACCGGTTTCACACTCGAACCGCTTTTTTAATCCGGTTCGATCCCTGTTTACAGCAGCAATTCCGGCGACCGGAATGACGTCCGGTACGAGGTTACCGACATGGAAGGAAAGAGAGAACAACAAAAGGAGAGAACGACGGCGAAGAGCGATCGCCGCGAAGATCTTCGCCGGACTTAGAATGTACGGTAACTATAAGCTCCCGAAACATTGTGATAACAACGAGGTGTTGAAAGCTCTGTGTAAAGAAGCTGGTTGGATCGTTGAAGAAGATGGAACTACTTACAAAAAGGTAAATTGAAGTTATTGCCTTTTTCTACTGATTTTTTTATATTCATCTAGCGAAACTGAGCTGATTAACCGATTCGGATTGAGCTAATTTTTTGTTTTATTTTCGATCGGAACATCAAGTTCATAGATTCATAGTCTGAGATTTTCTGAAAAGTTTGAATATTTCTACAAAATGCTCGATTTGGACGAGATTACCCCTGCTGAATACTTGTATTTTCACACTCTATCTATACTTTTGCTTTATTGTAGAAGGTCAACGCAGTCATTTTTTACGCGTTTGGCCATAGATTTAAAGTATTTTTCACTTTTTTCCCACGAATTTATGGAGTTGGAGTTGAAAATTGAAGAAAAATAGTTTATAGGCTATTGTTGAATTTGAATTTTCACGGCGAAACATTGATGTTCAAATAAAGTGTAATTACTCCGAGAAAAAGTGAACAATTTTTATGGTCAAATGTGTCCAAATTTACTGCATTTTCACCTGTGGGCTGTGATGCTTCTTGAAAGCGACGTTCTTTGAGTTTTTGCAGTTTCTGTCTCCTAACTCGAGCAGATTCTTTTTTACTTTCTTAAAGGGCATTTTGGGAATTTTAAAGGCTCACCACTCAAAGCACATAGTACAACCTCTTGATGCATCACTGTCTCTGGCATTGTCATCCCATATTTCTAACAAAGTTTTAAGTTTTATACACTGATGATGTAAAATACAAGCACAATAAACTAATTACAGTAAATTTTCATAATAATAGTAGGAGTATAGTAAATAATACTCTCAACTTTTCAATTTATGTGGAAAAATTTGAATATGTACTGAGTTTAAGAAAAAGGGAGAATTTTTTAAACTTATGGTTAAAAAAAACATGACATAACATTTGCTAGCTATAAGACTTTTGAAATGTTAGTCTTAAACATTTCGTGAAATTGTGTGGTTTTAAAATTTTCTCACTAATGGTAAAATGATAAGTTTAAGATGAATGATTTCTAATTTTAGAAAGTTGTTATGTTTTTCCTGAACAGACTGTAAAGGAAATTTGTCATATAAATTAACTTGGCAGGAGTATAACATGTTAAGTTACTCTTATTTTTTATATTGTATAACATGTTAAGTTACTCTTATTTTTTATATTGTCGGGTCATATAGCAAGGGCGGAGGTAGCCTTTAGCATATGGGTTTGGCTGAATCCAGTGTCGTTGGTCCAAACCATGTATATATGTTAAAGATAAATTACTAGCACTTAAGGTTGCCGACTTGTTGACCTAGAATTGAGAACTCATAAAACTCAAATCTTGGATCTGCGTCTATCGATAACGTTAAATTAGTTTCTAATAATTTGTGTATCCAATTTGGTTATAGTCTTTTACCGAGATTTCCGGGGTTAAATGCATTGCCAATCTAAAGTCAAGCATGTGATTCAATAGTTGTTTTGAGGTGGTGTGGATTGGTTATCAAATTTGTGGGCCTTAGATGTTCTTGAATGTTGGGTGTCATTTATTATACTTTATGTTGCAGTTTGTTATAAAGTTTATAATGTATTGATTATAATATAAAAGGAAAGTAGATATCAAATCTTTGGATTCTGTATCACAAAAAAGAGAAAAAAAATGGAGTAATTAATTGTTGAGGCTGTAAAGCGTGTGGGAAATTAATTTTGGATTGGATGGGAGGAGAACTGTTTATGGGTCTCAGAGTATAAATTTATAATCATGGTGTTGACACTACTGATAGTGCCATCATTCTTTGCCCCTTTAGGGTGTGGGTGTGGGTTATGTCCAATTCTTTTTGGGTATGTTGGTACTTTATATCATGAATATGTAGGGATTGTCTGTCATTATATTGAGTCTTTGGTCAATGGTGGGGAAGGGGACCAATAATTCATAATTGTTGTGGATGAAAACTTTAATGGCCATTTGATGACAAAAAGAGTTCAGATTTGTGGTGATGCATATGGAGCCTAAATCTAAAAATTGGAAGGTGGATAACAGTCACCACTGGACTGCTAAAGATGACTCCACTAATACTTTTTATGAAGGTGGTGTCCCCGCCAGCGTGAGACCTATCAGAAACAAGCTTTTTACCTGCACAAGTTATGGGTAAGGTCTGCGTCCACACTACTACCCGGATCCTCCACTTGTGGGATAAAACTGGGTGTGTTGTTGTTGTGGTGAGGTGATGTCCCCGCCAGCTTGTGCGTAACTCGATTAATTCCACCAGGCACATGTTATCTTCCACCAGCACAAGTACCGGGTGATGACTCCAGTAATATTTGTGAATTTATGTGGAATGAGGTCAATTGGAGTGGATGAGGAACTCTTATATCATGGACTGAGTTAAAATATTAGGGACTACTAAACAATATTCAAAGTACCTTAGTTAAAAATATTCATGTCAAACAGAAAATAGCCACACTATCTGAAAAAAGAGTTGGCTTAACTGCATACTGTTGGCTTGCTAAGCCCAAAGGAATAGGAGGATCAACCCACGTGGAGAGATTTGATTTTCCTCTTCAAAACAGAAGGAAATTTGGGAAGGGTAGAGCTTGGTATAGGGTCCTAGAATACAGTAGGGTCGTGCCCTTAAGAAGGTTCAAACAATAAGAGAGTTCCAAACCTTAATGCATGCACCTTCGTACAAGTGGTGCATACATGATTGAAGGCGATTCTACCAACTTGAACCGTTACTAGAAAGACCATATGATTAAGTACTTTAACCCTTGTCATCATTTACTTGGAAACGATTTTCTCAGTGTAAAAGAGGTGGAATTTATTTATTTATTTATTTTAAAGAGCAAACTTATTGCTGAGCTCAGATCCATCCTAATATAGGTGATTTTTCTTTAAATGTACTGAAGATGAATTTCAGATTTCTTTTTTACATATAGGTGAATGAAGAGGTTATATACAATGTACATTAAAGATATGAGGTCCTACCAATGAGTATTTGGTTAAATTTTTTATTAATTAGCAAATGGTTTTCCATTTCATTGGGTTTGATCTCCTTTCATTTCCTACTTGTAAGTTTTGTACTGTGATCCTGATCAACCGATAGTATCAATCACTGGATAAGTAAAGAGCGCAATGGTTTCAGAAGAGCTGAGTTTTGTTGGTCCATGTGTTGCAGAAGTTGGTTTCTAACAGCAAAGTAGATTGCTAACCTCATAAGAACAGAATTTTGGTTGCTCTGGATTCATGAGATTACTCCCTCTGTTCCTAATTACTTGTCCACTTTTGAATTGACACATCTATTAAGAAAATAATGATTTACGTAGTGAGTTTACCATTTTACCCCTATTAATTATGAAGTGGATGAATTAAAAACTTAAGATTTTCAAGAAGTTCTACCTTTTTCAAAGTAATTAATTAAGGGTATAATAGGGACAAGTAATTAGGGACAATTAAAAAAGGAAAAGTGGACAAGTAATTAGGGACAGAGGGAGTACTATTTTCAAGTGCCGTCTCTGCTTCTGTGTCGATAGGTATATTATAGAACAATGGTAGAGATGAGCGGTCAAGGTACAACCCGGTGTGCAAAATTAGTGTGCATTCTTGGTGGCTTTTGTTTGAGTTGATATTTTAATTGATGACTTGGAAAATTATCAAGGCATTCAGGTCTGCCTGATTGCTTGGCACTAAAATACCATCTTGTTAATGCTGCATACAACAACAACAACAAACCCTTTCTTATCCCACAAGTGGGATCTGGGGAGGGTAGGTAGGGTAGAGAGGCTGTTTCCACTCAGCTCAAAGATTGTTTATGCTGCGTCTAAAACTTAGATGTCTGACGTCTTTAAAGAATGATGAGAACTTAATTGGCTCATTGTTTATCAGCTAGTAGTCATCAATGTGCAACACCTTATGAATATGACGTTTGCTTCTGCCATAATTGCATTGTTCTGGTGGCAGATTTATTCTCGATTCTTTTTGTGATTATTCATTTTTGTATATGCTAATCGATTCTCTATTTTCCAGGGATGCAAGCCAGTTGGGCATGTGGATATTATAGGTTATTCAGCATCTGTTAGCCCCTGCTCATCTTACCAACCGAGTCCAGGTGCTTCGTATAATCCAAGTCCTGCTTCATCATCTTTCCCTAGCCCAGTCTCATCCAATTATGTTGCAAATGTCCAAAATAATCATGATCCTAACACACTAATTCCTTGGCTTAAGAATCTCTCATCCGGATCATCGCCTTCATCATCCAGATTTCCCCACCATTTGTACATTCCTGGGAGCTCTATAAGTGCGCCTGTTACTCCACCTTTGAGCTCTCCCACAGCTCGTACACCTAGAATGAGTGATGATCCCATGGCAAATTCAGGGTGGGCACAACAACACTATGCCTTCTTACCATCCTCTACCCCCGCCAGTCCTGGTCGTCAAACACCACCAGATTCAGGTTGGCTTTCTGGTGTTCAAACTCCACAAGACGGACCTTCATCCCCTACGTTTAGCCTTGTCTCACCAAATCCATTCGGATTCAAGGAGCCAATATCAAATGGAGGGTCTCGGATGTGGACACCAGGGCAAAGCGGGGCATGTTCTCCTGCAATTGCGTCAGGTATAGACCAAACAGCTGACGTACCAATGTCGGATGCTATTTCAGCAGAGTTTGCATTTGGCAGCCATATGATGGGATTAGTGAAGCCATGGGAAGGTGAAAGAATTCACGAGGAGTGTGCGACTGATGATCTCGAGCTTACACTTGGCAACTCCAGCACTAGGTAACCTCTTCTTATTACCAACTTTTTGTCATAAATATGTTTGCAACACGCTTATGCTGACCCACAAGCAAAGTTAGTTTACAACGGTGATGTCTAGGCTAGCTCGCGCGCACCTCGACTAATTTCACCGGTTACCTTGTACCTCCCACTAAGCATAGGTATACCAGTTACTCTGTCCACCAACACTTCGACATATAGAAAGAAATCACCTGCTTTGCTTTAGATCTTTTCTCCTCCCTCTCCATTGACCACTAGGTCACACACTCGAGTCTGATTATTATTTCTTTTGCTGATTTTGCAGATAGAGAAGAGAAGTCTACTTATTCATTGATTTTGATCATAAACATATCTTTGTGCAAATTTGAAGTTAAACTTATGTTAATCACTTCTGGATGTGAAGATGTTTTGGTTAGTAAAACCAATTTAAAATGCACAGTAGCAACAAATGTTACATTTTCTTGTAGATTGAAGTATTTATTTTTGCACATTTTCCCTTGAATTTTCCCTGTATTTGTAGTACTATCCCAATTTTTTATATTCTTTTTATTTTTTCCTCTTTCAAGATTGGAATTACTTTTTAATGTAGTTATCTTTTGTAATTGTTCACATGATATAGTTTGTAGGAGTTGACTTACAAGGAGTGTTTTTCTATATTTTATTGTTTATTTACGATTTGTCAAGATCAAGTCAATATCTTTGGGTCGTTTAGTTCACATACTAGTTCCTAATAGTGTTTTTCTCTTTTATGATTAACGTTAATTGCTTATTAGTAAAATAAGTTGAACACCCAAATGTTTTCTAGTTGAGTCTGATGTGTATAACTCTCATCGACCACCTATATCATCGTCATCCATTTCACCACCACCATCAACTACCTTCACCAAGCACAACCATCGTCACGATGACCATCATTGCTAGATTTTAGAGGAATCAAACTACTTTTATGTACAACACCATATAAATTAAGATTTTATCACATTTAAATATATCATCTTAACAATCAAATATATACCATTCAAATTCAAATATTCTAAATTTTAAATGTGGCCTTAGACCTTAGTACACACATTAAGGTTGTATATATGGACCCAAGTCCAAAGGAGACAACATAACTAGTGGTTTTGGTTGTTAATACCTAGATATGGTGTCAAAGCCACTCTGCCTGCAATGTTAGGTAGTGGTACGACATGTATCGCGATTTGATATAGTATAAAGTTTAAGCAAATATCGATCACATGGTGAGTTGAACCTCAATTGAATATAAGTGAACCCCATATCTTTATGACAATGTAACACACTTAGTTAAGTATGTATGTAATAAAGCAAACCTTAGACTCTAATGACGCGTTTAATCAAAGTCAAGGGGCCTATATGTCTTTTGAAAAAACAATATAAAACAGACTAATAATTTCCTTGTGATGAGAAGTAAGAAAATTATAAAAAGTGAAGTGTATATCACAAGTCATTGCCTGCCATTTCAAAAAAGATAAATCAACTAACAAATTCCATGAATCATGGGGTAAATGACTAAATACTTCTTTTTGCCCTTAGCTACAATATTTTATTACTACTTTTCCTAATTCATTCACAAGAATTATGTGTGAACACTTGGTTCAACAAAGTAAGATTCCAAAAATAAAGTGGTGTAGTATCAAATTTGGACTTTGGATATATAACATAAAGTTGAATAGTTGAAATATCTTGTGTTTGACTGTTAGTTAAGATTATGAATCAGGATTGTGGCAGGACGGATAAAATTCCTCTATTTTTAATCAAAGGTCTCAGCAGGTTTGACCCTTGAATATGAGGGAACAAACATGTCAGGGAGCAATTCTCCCTAAATATAAGCGTCTTACACGCTACAAATTTGAATTAGTCGGGGTTACAATACGAGTATCAGACATCGGATGGAAACCAAAATAATCAAAATAGATGTGTTAGTTAATATGCAATCTTGATCTTTTAATATATATATTTTTTTGAGACAAGAAGTCAATATAAGAGCATTTTGGAGACTTTTAATTAGAAATGGTAAATAGTGGGATGTTTTAGTGGGGTTAATGCATGCGGGTTAAAAAAGTTGTTTTTGCATGGCACTAATCATGCAAATTTTTGTGGGTTGTTGAATTTTTTTCACTCATATTGTGTAGCTTTTTATTAATTAATTAATGTTCAATTACTATGTTGTAAAAGAAGCTTCTGTTTGATTTCCTAATTTATATGGAATAATAATATAGTTGAAGCATGTTACAATTAACTGTTGGTGATATTGTTCGCTTTGAATTTTAATTTACACGATTTAAAAATATCTCCGGCTTGCTTTTAATTTTTTTTTTTTATATATATATATATATATAACATTGTGTTTTATCGACGTGAGATTTATGTGTTAATTACACGGTATCACTCAAATATTATATGTGCCTATAAAATGATGCAATCATGAGAAAATTATGAGATCACACAATGAGGAAACATATTATAAAGATGTGAAATGTGTTTTTTTTTAAAATAAAAGAGAAGTTACTCAAAAGCTGTTGACTTGATCTAATACAAAGTATATTGCTTGTTCTTTTTGACGTCTTCAACTAATAAAACAAAATAAATTACTTTGTTAAGTCGAATTGAAATATATTAAAAATATAAAATTTTACACTATCAATATATGTATATAATTTACATCCATGATCCAACTATTTAAAAGATTTGGGATCTTTAAGGTGAACAGATCGAAGAGTCTTGGAGTAACAATAAAGTTGACTTTGTGTTATTAATAGGTCATAAATTTGAGTCGTGAAATGATTAGAAACATCAAGATAAGTTGTCTACTTAACACCTTTAGGAATCCACCCCTTCCTCAAACTCGTGAATGCATGATGGATGCTTAGTGCATCGAGCTATTTCTATTTTTGGTATTTCATGTGAAGAGCTTAGTAAGAGGGCAAAATTAACAACTAGCGAATTTATGATTAGAAAATACACAAGTTTCATCAACACAAATCAATAATCATCATAAAATTTATTTGTACAAAAAAAAAGACGCGTTGAAGATATAATTAAATAAATATAAAGTGTCACTTTCAACATTTTAATTATTTAAATGAGCTCTCCATATAACCATCATCTATTGCAAGTTTTGTTCCTTAATTTTTTCTATTCCTTAATTATAAGTATATATATATATATGAGTAATATATATATATATATATTCTCCTTGGATGATTTGGACATGTTTATTGTTCTAGGATTCTAATATATTTCCTATGAAAAAAAATTAATTCTTTAGAAACATAGAATCTATCTAGCCAAATGTCCCTTTTCTTGCTTTTTCGCTAAATGTTTGATACTTATATCATAATTTGATTAATTTGAATTAGTATTATAGTATACGATTTATTAGAAATCTAGAGAAACATTTTTTATTAAAATCTTTTTTAATATTCAGGGATTGAATTTGAAATCTTTTGTTGAGAGTAAAGATTTAGAGCTTAGCCTCGACAAATTCTGAATTACGCCACATAAAATTCATTTACAGAAATTAAATGTGCTTCTTATTTTATATTTTTATTACACTTAAACTCGAATTCGAGATATCTGATTGAGGTACGTACGTAATGTCTTTCGACAATAATGGTAAACCGTTATTAAACTTTTTCATAAGTCATCCTCTGCCTCCCTATAGGCTATTCTCAAGGAAGGAAAAATGACAAGTTAAAATAAATAAATTATTGAATAATACTATCAATTAATTAGATGAGAATAGAGCAATTAAAATTACCTGCCATCAAATAACGTTTATACCAAAGAACAAATATACTTAATTAGTATTAATATATGCAGTAATTTCTAAGTGTCAACGTTTGCAGTTATTTTAGAAGTCACCCTCCTATACTAAAATAAAAAAAATCTACTAGACAAATATAAATAAAAAATGTTTGTATAATTTTCTTAAGCTAATTTAATCATGTTTCAATATGGATATAAGACACTTAACGAGAAATCAAAAAAATTAATCTTGTGTAACACATTTTTTTTAATGAATTGCTCTAGTTCAATAAAAACCGTTCAAGCAAAATTAGTGTACATCTTCTTTCTCAATTTATGTAACACACATTTTTTTAAAAAAATTCATAAATAAAATTTTTCATTTTTTGTCTATTGAAATGATTTATAGTCAATTAAATATAATTTTTTTTGTATAATTAACCAAAATTTCAAAAGCTTTTTTATTTTATTAAAATTTTATATCAAATTAAATAATATCATATAAATTGAGACGAATAAAGTATTGCTTCTTAATTTATATTAGATAAAAAAAAAAAATACAACTTTAGGATAAAAATGATAATAGAACTTTCATTTGTCAAGTGGATAGTAGGGCAACTAGTTAATGATTTGTGACAAAAAATTCTTCTTTATATTCATAACCTTCTTGGATCAGATATAATGCGCTATCTTTATTTACAGTTTAATTAATTAATTAATTAATGCTTACAAACTTTTCAAATATATCCACTCATTGAAAAAATAAAGATTTATCGAAAACTCACATTTGAAGGTGTATTTTTTTTAATAGGTTATACTATGTTTGATATATTCTTGATCTGTTTTTAGTGTCTAGTACTGCTTTTTTAATATAATGGACCTTAAATTTGATGAGACTTTCTAGTGTTTCTAGTTTATTCTTTTTTCACAATTCTCCTCACTTATATAATAAATTTGAAGAATTAAAAATTTTCAAAAATATATTTTAAAATTCACATTGAATTAATTCTCAACCATTAGGCAAATGACTACTTTAATTTGTTACTGAGTTTCTTAAAAGATATTTCTCAAGTATTTTGTAAAAAATTTCAATATAAATATAAAATCTATCCATTTAAATTACTGAGTTTTCAAGAATCCGCACCCAATACTCTAAATCCGCCCCTACACATGATAGACTATTTTTTTATCATTTTTTTTTCATCTCTTTGTCAAAGTATAGATCTCTCATAAAGAAACAAAAAAGGCAAAAAAACAGAAAAAGAATAAAGTTGTCTCTTCCTCTTTCCTCTTTCTTTTTTAAATTTTTTATTAATCAATTTTTTCAAACTATTTTTTTTTGTCTATAAATAGGAGATAACCCTTGTTCTTCACAACTACCTCCTTAGTATTAATCCATCTTATATACCCTCCTTTTGTTTTCTTGAACAATTAATTAAGGATTAATTATATATTATCTATGGCTGATCATCAGATTAATGTTAATGGAAATATTAATCATGGTGTAAGTTTAAATATTAAAGAAGATCATGATTTGAATAATCACAAAGAGTCTTCTTCAACCTCAAGTTTTCTTACTGTTCCTTTTATTCAAAAGGTGAGTACTTAACATCTTAATTAATCTTCTTGTTGGTAAATTTTTTGTATGTGAAAAAAAAAATATAATTAATTACTACAATTTTTTCTATGAAAAATGAAAAATGATGGTGAGACACGAGCCTAAATTTTTTGTCTATTACGATTATATCATCTAAAAGTTTAAATGGTTATTTATTAAAAAAACATCTAGATAGAATAATTTCTTACATCCGATTATTATGACGTTCCTGTATTTGTTTTGTGGCCCGATAAATTTGAGTTTGTGTCACGTAAGGCCTATTTTTTTTATAAAAAAAAACTCTTTCTATCAATATTTCTTCCTTTATTTATTCATTCCAGCATAATCCTGGATGGTATCTAGCTAGTTTGAATATTTGATGTATATATCTTTTCTTATTTTGATTAATTATGACGATTCCAAACTCCACTTGTTGTATTCCACTGATCAAATATATGATTTGATTAACTATGATTATTTCAGACGTTACTTATAAAATTACACTGATCGAATTTTACAGATAATAGCAGAAATGATAGGAACATATTTCTTGATATTTGCTGGATGTGGATCAGTAGTGGTAAATGCAGATAAAGGGATGATAACATTTCCAGGAATAGCCATAACTTGGGGACTTGTTGTAATGGTTATGGTTTACTCTGTTGGCCATATTTCTGGTGCACATTTTAACCCTGCTGTCACTATTGCATTTGCCTCTGTCAAAAGGTTCCCTTGGAAACAGGTATTCTTTCCGTTTCAATTTATATGACGTAATATTTAGATAAGTATGTTTTTTGAACAGTTCAGTGCATTAAGCTCCCTATATGTGCAGGACTCCAAAAGGATTGACCATAAGAGTCTATTATACACAGTCTTACCTTGTATTTATGCAAAAGACTGTTTTTATCGCTCAAACTTATGACATGCTGATCATATGACAACTTTATCAATTTATATGACATAATTTAATTGGACACAATTTTTTTTAAAATTGACAATTTCTTAAACTTACCAATTAACTTTTATTTACACATATGAGTTGTAGTTGCTTGTCTTGATTGAGCATCTGGTCGAGTATATGAGCTATATGATTTAATAAGTCATAAAATCTCAGGCTTATTTCAATGAAGGATGATTATATATATAACTAAAAGAGGTGACATATTTGAGACGATTAATTTATCTACGTTAATGAACGTTTAAGAACACATACATAATTTTAAAAAAAAATTAAGCTACAAATGTCTAAAATGAATGGTGAACACTTTACTATGTGTTCAAATGTTCAACTGAGATAATATGTAGTTCGAGGAGTATCTAAATAAACTTTACTGTCAAATTTAAGAGATTGATAATATATTAATTCCGTCGAAAAAAAATGAAGATTTTTAAGACAAATATATCTTTTCCTTTTTTAAGGTACCAGCTTATGTAGCAGCTCAAGTCCTTGGAGCAACCTTAGCAAGTGGAACTTTACGATTAATATTCAACGGAAAACACGATCACTTCGCCGGAACCCTACCGTCCGGCACCGATTTTCAATCCTTTGTCGTTGAATTTATAATTACTTTCTATCTCATGTTCGTCATCTCCGGTGTTGCAACCGATAATCGAGCTGTAAGTAATCTTTCTGTCCTAATTTATATGGTGGTATCTGACTGAACATAGAATTTATCAAATGGAAAATGATTTTGTTGTCTAAAGCGAATCATAAACATTTATGTGCTTTAAAATTATCTCATTAAGAGTAAAATAAAAAAAATAAAAAATATATTTATTTTGAATAAAAATATATGGCATCTAATGAAACTATAATATAAGGGTATTTTAAACCATAATCAAAAGTTGAAGGGTTGGTTTGAATCTTTTCTCTCTAATATAGAATTGGACACGTGTAATTCATTCATTTCATGCTAAAGTTATGTTAATATTAGAGTAAATTAATTTATTTCGAATTAATTTCTTGAAGTAATTTTATTAGTTGAATTAGAAAATTGCTTAGGGATTCTTAAACATTCATTGTTCCATAATTAAAATATTTTTATCATGTTTATTATTTGCAGATTGGAGAACTTGCTGGTCTTGCTGTGGGGGCAACAATTTTGCTTAATGTGATGTTTACCGGGTAATTACTCTCTAATTAATTGTAAAAATAGTCGTCGTAAATTTCAAATTCCACAAGTAAAACTCCAAGCTATTTACACCTAACTACTCATAGGTATAAAATTTTATGCATAATATACATCTAATTAATCAAATTCCACAAGTAAACTCCTTTTTTAGTTGACATGCATAAATTAGATACTGATTACGCATATAATATACACTAGCCGACTTTCATTTTAGTATTTTCTTTCCATACTTGATTTTGATACGCTATCGAAAACATTCTCTCTACTTTCACTAGAAATACTGCATACACCCCTCCCAAATCTCACCCCAAACTCAACACTTACGAAATTATACCGGATATGTTCTTGTTGTTTATCAATCAATTATGTGTAACTTAAGTGCTTGAGCGAGCGGCTATTTAGGTTAATTCTTACGTACTAATGAGTTGTGGTGGAACAGACCGATATCGGGGGCATCGATGAATCCAGCAAGGAGTTTGGGCCCAGCAATAGTGTCAAGCCATTACAAAGGCCTATGGATTTATTTGGTCAGCCCAACACTTGGGGCCATTGCTGGTGCTTGGGTTTACAATATAATCAGATTTACTGACAAACCTTTGCGTGAAATAACCAAAAGTGGATCTTTTCTCAAGTCCAAAAATTCTAGCACTTAAAAAGTGGACATATTTGCAAAAAGTAGTAATAATGGATGATGAAAGTGGTTACTTTTGCAATACACAAAGGGAATAGGTTATAAAGTGGTTACTTTTATAATACACAAAGGGAAAAGGCTATGTATTTTGTAATATAATAAATGAAGTAAATCTATGTTTTTTTTTTCTTAGAAAATTGTATGTCTTACCTACTTTTGCCGTCCTATTTTATGTAAAAGTGTTACTAGTATTTAAAGAAAATGGCATTCAGATTAACGAATTCGCAAAAGTACATTTCAAATTAGGGATATTTCGTGTTCATGCGAGGTTTATGTGAAAGATGGTATAACAAAGAAATGGACCATAAACAACATATGTGATACGTACTATATAAAAAAGTTACAATTTTATCCTTTAAAAATTAAACACAAATACTATAAATATCTCTATGTACAATATGAAAAAGGGGAAAAGGTCCAAATTTGCCCCCTTCTATTAAAAATTCTTTTGTTTTAATATCTTTGCACTTAGTAAATTGTCAAATATTTGCTCATGTTATTAACAAAATTTGAGCATGAAATAAGTCGATTAAACATGTTTTAATTATTCTAAAAATATCCCTTAAATTTTCATTATGATTTATAAAATTTCTCAAGGTAAAACTATTTTAAGGTTAAATATAAAACCGAAACTTTATCCAAAAGTAGGTGACAAAATTAAATCAAAGTTTTTTAACATATAAAACAAAGTTGCTCGATTTTTCCAATGGTACAATTTTGATCTTTTCCTTTATTTTATTTTATTTTTTAAAAAAACTTTTTTTTAATAGTTATTCATGGCCCCACTTTCCAAAAAAGAAAAATGTCCAAAAAAACTTAAAAAGTTAAAGAAAATTGCCTACTTATCCTACTAGTGTAACTTTAGGGTGTTCGGGACGGACCGGACTGGTCCGGTTCACAAAACTTCAACCCGACCAGTTCGATGTCCGGTTTGGAGGGACCAATTCAAGCAGTCACATAATTAGGCTAGCCTGGACCTGGCGGAAGTTGGTTTGAACCAATTTTAGGTAGGCCTGGCTCGTCAGACAAGTATAGTGCAACTTGTCCGGTCCATGGAAAATTCAACTCGGTCAATTCGGAGTCCAGGTTGAAGGGAGGAGTTCAACCGTTACATAAATTGGTCTGATTCGATTTGGATGAAAATTGATTCGATTTGATGTTAGCTCGACCTGTAAGACATGCATAATACAACTTGTCCCGTTCATTAAAAAAATCAAGCCTATCAATTCGGGTAGTTCAACCTGTTGTTAGTCGGTCTATCCCATTTGATAATCATAGTTTAACTTCCTCGGGTCCGTAGAAAATTCAACCCGGTCAATTTGGGTCCTTGTTGGAGGGAGGAGTTCAATAGTCTCATAAATTGGACTAATTCGGTTCGGACGGAAATTGATTCGATTCGATTTGATTTGATGTCAGCTCGACCCGTTAGATAGGCATAGAGTACACCTTGCCCGACCCATAAAACATTCAACCCGATTAATCTAGGTAGTTCGATCCGATTTTGGGTCTGTCTGCCTAGTGTTTTGGACGGCCAGAGGCGACAAGAGTCTGCCTCGCCACTAGGGGCAGGACCACGTTGGGTCAAGAGGGTTCATATGAATCCACCTTGTAAAAAAAATACACGATATATATAAGTATATTTGTCTTCTGAAAAAACAAGTATAAATAAAATATTGACCCCATTAAAACAAATGATAGCCTTTGATAAAGTGGGTTCATTTTTGTGGAAGTACCCAGGTTCTAAACCAGACAACAACACACTAATTTATTAGCTTGGGCCTCCCCCGCCAAAAAAAACATCCAAAATTGAGTCAGCCCGTCCCGGCCCATTAGACATGCATAGTACTCTGGGAAAGCCCTATGCACTAAAAGTTCTTGCTATGGGTAGGTTTGGGAAAGGGTCCGACCACAAAAGCCTATTATAATACGTAATCTTTCCTTGTGTACAATCCTAAAAGAAGCATTGCCTTCTCCATCACGTAACAAACTCACATAAACAACCTCCTTTATACTTCAATTTTTCTTACCTTATTGCAATTATTTTTTCTTACTTCAACAATGGAAGTAATCTGCACCGCCGCCGTGAAAATTATAAACATCAGTGACGACGATGACAACGACTACCACGACGATGACGTTTTAGTAATACACTCAACTCAAAAAATTCCAAGGCGTAAGCGTAAACGAGCTGTACGGACAAACTTTGAATCAGTTCGTTCAAATCGCAGCCGTACTGGAACGGAAAAAGTCTTAATTGAAATATCCGATGGTGAAATTGAAATTTTATTGAATAATTCAAACTTCATATGTGAGATTTGCATCGATGAGAAGCCAATGACGGAAATTTTTCAAATTATGGGTTGTAATCATTCTTACTGTAATCAATGTACTGTCAATTACATAGCCTCAAAGCTACAACAGAACATTCCACAAATTTCGTGCCCTGTTTTGGGTTGCAATGGGAATTACGAACCTTATTATTGCAGATCGATTCTTCCTAAACAAGTTTTTGATAGATGGGGAGACGTGTTATGCGAGAGGATGATTATGGATTCTGAGAAATTATACTGTCCTTATAAAAATTGCTTAGCTCTTTTGATCCATGAAATTCGGGAAAAATATATGGTGAATAGTCATTCAAAATGTCCGGAATGTAAGAAATTGTTCTGTGCTAATTGTAAAGTTCCATGGCATAAAGGGATTTCGTGTGAAGAATTTAAGAAACTGCAAAAAAATAATGAAACGGGTACGGAAGATATGTTGCTTATGAAGCTTGCAAAGCGCAAGCGATGGCAGAGGTGTCCAAAATGCAGAATCTATGTGGCTAGGAATAAAGGTTGCGCTCATATAATATGCAGGTTAGTTTCGAGTTTTGATTTTGTAGTCTTTTACAAATATAATTATATGTTATATGTTTATAAAATGAATTGAGTTTTAATTTTATAGTCTTTTACAATTATAATTATATATTATATGTTTATAAAATGAATTGAATTTTGATTTTGTAGTCTTTTACAAATATAATTATATTTTATATGTTTATAAAATGGATTATGGAGGTTATATATTATATGTTTATAAAATGGATTATGGAGGTTGGTTTCAAGTTTTGGTTTTCTATTCCTCTACAAATATTAGATGTTTATAAAATGAATTCAGAAAGTTGAAGATGTTTATAAAATGAATTTATAAAGTTGATATTTATGAGTTTAGTATTATGACGGTTTTGATTTATTGTTCTGAGTTAATACTCACATATTTAATATATTTTGTTAACATTTCGTTTGGATGGTTCTTAACTACCATATATTATAATATATGGTATTGTGTTTTATTGTATGGTATGAATACAACATTCGATAATTTTATCGTTCATTCTCATTCTGAGAACTTTAGAGAAAATAGTTTTTAAAAATCCTAATAAAATTGATTTTTGGAAATGTTTTTCTCGAAATGAAGAGAATGAAGTGGTTGACATACAAAAATACTAGGTGATTTTTGATGGACAAAGTTACATATTTATATTGCTAGTGGGAGGTCGATATGCGTCTTGTAGAATTAGTCAAGAGATGCGAAAGATTACCCAAACACTAGGCCTAACTTTTGGTTTTTTATATTTTTTAATTTTTGAGATAGAAAGTTATTTCTAGATTTATGGTCATAAGCTAGACTATTTAAATATATATAATATAACAAAATATTTTTTAATCTTGTGGTTTTAAACATGTTATGTGGAAGTTAAATTTAAAAATTTAACATTCTTTAATACTTCGAAATGTACTAAAAGAAAGAAAGACACAATATATTATTTTTTGGTTGAAAAAAGCTTATAGTAATAATTCTATAATTACTAAAAAAATTGGGGCCATCAAATTTGGGGCTAAGACATATGCCTGATTTTTTTAAGGCATTGAGCCGCTCTTGACTGAACACACCCTAATACACGACTCACATATTTAATAGATTTTGTTAACATTTTGTTTCGATGGTTGTTATGTATTATTTAATAATATATCGTACTGTGTTTTATAGTATGGTCCTGTATTATTTTAATAAATACGATATTTAGATTGGTTGTATTACTTTCTGTCATTACATATTAACCCAGACAATCATATGGAGGTGAAAACTTATTTTTCTAGAGAATATGTTTTTAAAAATTTCTAATAAAATTGGTTTTTGGAAATATGTTTTAATCATCCAAGGATATAACTCGGTAGTCAATGAAGTGGTTGAGAGCAATGAAGTCTCAGGTTTAAATTTCAATGAAGACAAAAATATTAGGTGATTCTTCCCATCGTCCCTAGCTTGGTGGACAAAGTTACATGTTACATGTTGTTGGTGGTAGACAACATGTGAAATAAGTCAAGACATGCGAAAGGTGACCCAAACACTACGATCATAAAAAAAATAAAATTCTCCATATAGAAGACACAGTGTTTAAAGTGGTATTACATTATCTCGATATCTCCTCGATATCGATAATGATGACTGCTTAGGCATTTGACAATAGTAATTGTTAACAAGTTGTTGTGAATAATGTTTTAAAGTTCTGATGCATTATTGTTTTTAACATTTGCAGATGTGGATGCCACTTTTGTTACAAATGTGGAACAGATCAAATTCTTAATCCCAATCACCAATGCATAAAGTATAGTACCTTTTACTTCGAACCTGTTTCATAGAGGCAGATTTAATATTTGATATTTATAGGCTCTGAATTTTAAGATGTTGATTTGATCTATTAACATGATTTTTTGATATTTTAGTCGCTAAAATGATGGATTCTTGTTGTTTAATTATAGAAGTTGTCCGACACCAATTTATGTTGTTCTATAGTGCTATGCATGTAAAAACTATGGGCTAAAGTTGTTGAATTCAGCCGAATTCAAACATAATAACCTACATTTGTCCCTACCCCATCAGTACATGTACTAGACATAACTCTGATTATCAAGATTTAGTCTAGATAGAAGAAATACTGGAAAACGATTCTTGTCTTTCTTTAGAATGGAACACTCGACTTCTATGATTTTTAGTTTTTCACCTAGCTACTTCCACCATTCACTAAACTTACTTGTACGAAATAACTCAGCCTATCAAGATTTATGCTATATAGGAAGAGGTTACTTAGATGATTTTTGTCTTTCTTTAGAATTGAACACTCATTTTTCTGATTTTTTTAGTTTTTCACAACTACTTTCATAGTTCACTAGATCCTATCCTTGAGTACATCGTGATTGATTTACCTTTCTTCTTTCTATGTTTTGTGTTGTTATATGTGGCATGTCCATTAAGATTTTGTGCCATTATAGTACAAATTGATATATTTTTGCTCATACATGGAATTAATAAAACTAATTTATTTGAGACGCTCTTTATAATTTTCAGGTAAAGTAAATTGATAGAGTGAAAGAAGAAAATCTAAAGATGTGGTGCCATGAGATATTCAATTTGACGGTACTCTCTCATTGGGGCATGCCGACATTAATCTTGCGGCTGAGAACTATCTGGTGCGAGAGTAATTAAGATGCGAAACTTATAGAGCTATAGCTTTGTAATACTTTCTTCTCCAACTCACTCAATCGATAGGTTGAGGCAATCAACTTTTGTTTTTTTTTTCTTTTTCCTGATTCTTTAAGTTATTCAGATTATTATAGTGCCTTTTTCCTGTACAGACATTATAGATTTATTACATAATTGCATCTGAATAAAATATGATATTATTTTACTGTGCGTTTGATTAATTATTTTTATTACTTTGGAATAAGAAATTTTGAGGTTATTTATATCACATTCGTAGTATTAATCCTATGCTATTTTTTTTAAAACGTGCGATAATAATTTTGAAATTACTAAAAGAACCTTTTTAACAACCCAAATTGTAATTGTAACCACATGAAATACTTCGAGAGTGAATCTTAATTATCAGAATAATACTAAAAGAACAATACTTGTAATAATTATATATTTATATGCTATCTTTATCATTAGAATAATACTAATTACTAAAGGTTCCTTTTTATTCGATCCCAATAAAAAAAACTCCTACTAATATCATGCACAATATTCAAATTTCGAGATAAAAATTACTATTACTTCTTCTTCTTCTGTCCCTAATTATTTGTCCACTTTTGAATTGACACATCTATTAAGAAAACAATGATTAACAAAGTGAGTTTACCATTTTACATCTATCAATTATGAAATGAATGAATTAAAAACTTAGAATTTTTAATAAGTTCTACATTTTTCAAAGTAATTGAGGCTACAATAAGAATTTTTTTTTGTCCTTTCTTGATTTAAAAATAGATAAGTAATTAAGGACAAAGGGAGTACTTTTTAAAAGACGACATGTTTAATTTATAAATTTAGACTTGTCAATATAATCTCAACTTCTTATCTTGATGACGTGAATTTCAATTATTCAGTAATCGGATTATATTTCCAAATTTACACTTATCAAAATCTCAACTTCTCTTCTTAATGTAAAATTCAATTAGTCATATCACAAAACAAATATTCACTCCTAATAAAAAATACTCCTATTAGTTCCCTAGTATCTCATACTCAAGTTTTGAGGATAAAGTTACCTTTCGAAAGACGAATTTTATTTCTAAATTTTAAACTTATATTCATATAATTCTCAACCTTCTCTTTTCGTCAACTTAGTTCTCAATTAGTCAGATCATAAAGCGAGTATCAAACGTCCAATAAAAAAAATATAATATATAAATATGTCTTTTAATTTAGTTTTAGTTTACAATTAAGCCCTTCAATTTTAATTTTAGATGTGCACAAATAAATATTTAAACTTTTATAAAGTTGAACAAATAAATATATACATAAGACTTAGATGTTTACTTATTCAATTTTATATAAGTTTAAATGCCTATTTATGCATACTAAAAATTTTCGGACATAAATATAAATCGAAGTAAGTTAAAGCGGGCATGTAAAAAATAACAAAAAACCACACTCCTATTAGCATTTAAAGTTCAAATTTTTTCCTTTCCGAATCCCTAACGAATCTTATTCTCTTCTTCTTCTTCACCAAATACGAAAAAGAAAAATTGTTTTCTTCAGAATCGTAAAGGTTACTATAAACCTTTTCAAATTCTAGCAAATTTTCACTATATAAATATATATTCTTGCTGTTTAATGCTAAAAAGATTAATTTTTTTTACAAAAAATGGAAGTGGCAAATTCTTCTTCTTTGGGTGTGAAGATTATTGATATTGCTGATGATAACGATGATATTTTAGTCATATATGAAACCCCAAAAGCTTCAAAAGGTAAAAGAAAAAAGTTTATTAAACCAATTTCAGTAGAAAATTACTTTTGTTCAAAACCTAGCTGCAGTGGTACAAAAAAAGTGATGATTGATATTTCTGATGATGAAATTGAGTTTTTGGGTACCAAATTTGTACAAAAATCGAAAGGGGTTTCGAATATCAAGTCGATTGTTATCGATGATGATGATGATGTGAATGAGTTGGTTGATAAGTTGTTTACTTGTGATATTTGTGTTGATGAAAAATGTGTTAATGAAGTTTTCAAGATTATGGGTTGTAGTCATTCTTATTGCAAAGAATGTATGGCTAAGTATATTGGTATGAAGCTTCAAGAAAATATATGTCGAATTTCATGTCCTGTTTCGGGTTGTAATGGGCAATTAGAGCCGTATAATTGTCGTTCGATTTTGCCTAAGGAAGTTTTTGATAGATGGGGAGATGTGTTGTGTGAGGCATTGATTATGGGTTCGGAGAGATTTTATTGTCCGTTTAAGGATTGTTCCGCGCTTCTTTTGATTGATGAAAATGGTAAGAATTCTGTTGTGATTCAGTCCGAATGTCCGGAATGTAGGAGGTTGTTCTGTGCCAAGTGTAAAGTTGCTTGGCATTCGGGGATTGTATGTGAAGAATTTCAGAAGTTGAATAAGGACGAGAGGGAAAAAGAGGATTTGCAGCTTATGCAACTTGCTAAGGGTCAAGCATGGCAGAGATGTCCGCGGTGTAGGATATATGTCGCGAGAGCTGCTGGTTGCGCCCAAATGGTTTGTAGGTTAGCTAGTTAGTTACTCTCTCCGTTTCAATTTATCTGTTTCGTTTTGACTATAAGTTGTTTTAATCTTGTGGTCCTCTTAAACTAAAGATGTGTAAAATGTATGAAAATACTCTTTAATCTTGTGGTTTTAAGCATGTCATGTAAGTTAGGACTAAAAATTTGCCAAAAAATGAAAGGGACGTGCTTTTTGAAGTCGAAGGAGTATATGGTTTTTGTGATCAAAGATGTCTAAGCTTAGATGTTTTAATCTATTTGCTCAATATATGTTATTTGCCTTTAGTCAGAAGTAGAAGTGGAGGGTGCCATTTGCTCCACACTTTAGAAAAAGTAAAAAATTACGGATGATGTGAAAAAAGTACCTAAGGAGTGAGAAAGAATAGACATGGTTACGAGAACCGAAGTTTAGGCTGACTACTTTGGTAGAGCAACACCTAGGAAGATTTATCCCTACCCCTTGCCTTGTCTTGTCTTCCAGTGTTGCCAATTCCCAAGTACAAAGGGAAGACCGAAGCCATAATACAGGCGCGACCTCGAAAATTATCTACTTGTTTATAAGAATTTGATTGCTTGTAAGCGTACACACATCTCTGATTTGCCATGTCGACTGATGAAGAGGGTCGGTGCAGAGAGTTGACCGAAGCAAAGGCAGCTATGTGTGTGTATGCGTATAATTAGTTGTGTTAAATTCTCAACTACAGCCCCTGTATCATTAGGATTTTCAATTTTATCCTTGTTCTGCTGCTGGCTGCAATGAAATCTTGCGTGCTTGTAATTACATTGTTCTTTTAAAGCTATGATAAATCTAGCTAAGCAAAAATGCATAGTCTGCTCTTTTATTTTCAATAACCGTCACATATTTTGTTTATTTTTGTTGGCGATTCTACAAAATCTTTGTTGCTAATGTTCTTTGTTACGCTAACAAACAATAAAGCCGATAACTTGGATGCTTCAATTCCACTCATAGGCAATATGGTTTAATGCTGACTTTATCTTTACGTAGCCAAATTGTGATGCATTCGTTATGTTAACACTTGCAGGTGTGGATGTGGCTTTTGTTACAAATGTGGAGCTGAGTCAACTAATCACCATTGCAAACGCTGTGGTACTTAAAGACGTATTTCGTTTGAACTTATTAGTATTGTTCTTTCTTCTTTTTGTTCCCAAAATTACGAGTCCTCTGTAGATGTAGCACTCTGCTTAGAATATAATTGCGAGTTTTACTCAGTGATCTCTTTTCTCAATCTTGATTAGATCTTAAATGGATATAGTGGTGATACATGAAAACCTGTCCATAAACTATGTTTCTCAGACTTTCCAAAATTGTTGTTGCAACGTGCACCCATGTCGGATTCTCCAAATACACTACTTTTAAAGTATCCGACATGCAACTGTTGACATTTTTGAAGAGTCTGAGGAACATAGTACATAAATATGCATACATATATTTCGCCATTCTTGGAAGATATTTCATATATATCGTCTTCCGGGCAAAAGGAAACTAATAGAACTAATGTTGAGATGCTCTTTTGTATTTTCAGGTATATTGAACGGATTGTAGATATCTCTCCAGAGGTGCAAATGCGCGATTTCTAGTTTTTTTTTATCGTCGCTCTAGGGGTATTTTAGTGATAGGTTCTTATTTTACTCAACTTGTGGATATAGATTTTCAGATTTGTGACTTAGAAGAGATGACTAAATAAATAGCTCAAATGACTTATCTTCTAATCATTTGTATGAATGTTGGTTATTGATTTGGTAGCTTAGTACCTAAATATACAAGAACTATGTTTCAGTCGTAATCAATGAGATCGACTATATGAATTTTCATTGATCAAGTTATTTTAAAATTCTCTTAGGGCTAAATAATAAAAATAAATCAATGCAAGTTCTTTTGCCTCTCTTATCTCCTACTTTAATATAGAAATCTATGTGTCAAAAATACCCCTCAACTTCAATTTATTAGTTGATTATAGCCCTGCCGTTAAAACAAAGTTATTTATACCCTTGTCGTTACTAATTTCACCATTTATACCCCTCAATTGACGGAAATCCCCAAACTAACTCAAATTAACCAATTTTTACTTAAATTGCCCAATTTTAACCCGACCTGACCCACCCAATAATATAGCCCATTTTGTTCCATCTTCATTTTGTTCATCTTCATCCTTAAAACTTGTGTTCCTTTTCAAAAACAATAAAATCATCCAACACAACCCAACAATATCGAAAATAATGTAATAATGGCTATGAGCCCAAAAACACAAGAACACAACAATGATTAAATACAGATAATCGGAGCATTATTTTTCAGTCAGATCTAAAAAATTGTCTGAATTACTGGAGCTTGGAGCTCTAATTCGTCGTTGATGATTTCCTCCGGTCTACCGGAGTTAGGATTTCACGGTGGTGGCTGGACACTGTTAGCGATGTGGGTCTGGATGAGAGAGCAGAGAGCAGAGTCAGTTTTCCATGTTTGACCAGTTCTTGGAATCAGAGAGGAAGACCTAGCTCTATCGATCAAAATAAAATAAAATAAAAAGGCCACCAGACTGAAGTTAGAGATACAGTTCATGTTTCAAGTAATTAAAATGAAATTTTCAATTGGGAATAGTTGTATCAGGGATATTAATATATACCAAAAACTATACTAAATTATTAGTACTAAAAAAAGGAACACATACCTCTTTGGAATCTTCTTATGCCTCGCATAGTTCACAAGGAACCAGCCACCAACATTGAACTTTATATCGAGCAGGTATGGGAAAAATTATAAATAGATGAATAGTAATGCTTATGTATCAACCTATGTCAGCTTAAGAACATTATTGGGAATTTTTCGGAAGAACTTAAAGCTACGGAATCCACAAGTTTAAAGATGAAGATGAAGATGAACAAGAATGAAGATAGAACAAAAATGGGTTATATTATTGGGTGGGTCGGGTCGGGTCGGGTCGGGTTAAAATTGGGCAATTTAAGTAAAAATTGGTTAATTTGAGTTAGTTTGGGGATTTCCGTCAATTGAGGGGGTATAAAATGGTGAAATTAGTAACGACAAGGGTATAAATAACTTTGTTTTAACGGCAGGGGTATAGTCAACTAATAAACTAAAGTTGAGGGGTATTTTTGACCCTTTTCCCTAAAATATATTTATTTATACAAATCTACGTAATGTAATTTTCTGACGAATGAGATTAAGTTAAACCCCCTTTAACAAAGATAACTATATCGTTGGCATTATCTTTTCTGCCTATGATTGAAAAATAGTTACTATCACGGACTTTTAAATTGCATCTATTAAATTTTATACGTAATAGAGTTTCACGTATTGAATTTGAAACTTCATGACAATGACTTTTTTTTAATACAGAATCGAAAAATCCATGGTAAACAATTTAAATAAATGTAACTAGTTTGTCCCTCATAAATATAAATAATTGAGAAAAGGGATCTTTTATAATTTGCGAGTTAACTAAGGCGATCAAGATGGAAATCATCAACAAAAACATATAGAATAAGGTATAAATTACAAATTGCTCCATTTAATTATGATAAGTAGCCCTCTAAGTTATTAGTACAACTCACTCCTATTTTCCCAAAAACACTTGAAACAAAAGTACAAAACACATAAAAAAAAACTAAAAAACCTTAAAAGTAAAGTAAATGTCTTCTAAGTACCACAACTATTGCAGTAGTGATCACTTGAATGAGCTCCACATTTGTAACAAAAGTTGCATCCACACCTGCAATTGTGAAAAGACACCAATGATGTATTTAGTTTTCAGTATACAATCGATGATCTATATTACTCGTACTCTTTAAATATTCAAATTATTTCTTATATATGTGTCTCTAGGTCAATATTTAAGTTGGAATTTTAATTGTAGAGCAATGTCTTGCAAAAAATTCTATCTACGGCACTAACGTTTGGAGGATACAATAAGTATCCGATGTGTGAAGGTGGATTACACAAGAATCAAAATCGGAATAACACAACGTTTCATGGACTGAAAATTGCTAATTTATCTATTTAGAACTAAGGGAGTTGTATATAAACCTATTAAAAAAGAAATTGTGTACTATATATCGGAGTTTTTCGCCGAAAACTTCCTTAAACTATACCCCAAACTTAAATTACAACCTTAAAATATAATTTTTTGGCAAAAAACATCCTATAAGTATTTGAAAGTTAACAATTTCCATCCTTCTACATTATAGTTTAAGATGATTTTGTGAGATACAAGCGATATGTTATCACTTGTGTGAACCCCTTGTATTTCGAGTGAATTGGTTGATGTTATTTCTCTCTATATTTTGTACTCTCATGTTTATATAGTGAATTACTCATCTCTTTTGTGGATGTAGGTCGGTTGACTGAACCACGTTAAATCTTTGTGTCTTTTGGTATATTTCTCATTTGTCTTCTTATTCATGATCTTTCGAGGTTTGTTTTGTTAGCTTCTGCATGACACCTAATTATTTCGATCCTAAACATGGATTACTAGATGCAACTCTCAATGAACACATTGAGACTATTGGAAATAACAATAATATATAGTAATAACATAATCAGTTCAATTTCACAAGTGAGATCCAAAGAGGGTGGTGAGTACACATTATTACCCCTACCTTACGAAAGTAGAGAGACAATCTCCGATATAAAACATGAAACTAAAAATCATATGGACTAAATAAACTAACCTGCATCTCATTTGTGCACAACCTTCTGACCTCCCAACATACATCCTACAACTTGGACATCTTTGCCATTCTTCACTCTTAACAAGTTTCATAAGTTGTAAACCTTCAATTTCCCTTTCATCTTTGTTCAACTTCTCAAATTCTTCACACACAAATCCTGAATGCCATGGAACTTTACACTTTGCACAAAACAACCTCTTACATTCCGGGCATTTCGATTGAGTTATAACAACAACCATATTTTCTACACCTGCGCATTCATCAATAAAAAGCGCGGAACAATCTTTAAACGGACAATAAAATTTCTCGTACTCCAAAATCATAGACTCACACAACACATCTCCCCACCTAACGAAAACATCGTTAGGCAAAATGGAACGGCAATTATGCGGTTCCATTTGCCCGTTACAACTTGTAACGGGGCACGAAATTCGAGAAATGTTCTCTTGGAGCTTTGAAGATATGTACTTAGCAATGCAATTTTTGCAATAAGAATGATTGCAGCCTAAGATTTTGAACATATCATTAGTAGCAAATTTCTCATCAACACAAATATCACACGTAAATATGTCACATTTTGGAATTGTGACTTCCATTGAAGCTTAATTATTTTTTAAAATCTTTTTTTGCATTAAGCCACAAGAATGAATATAAATGGAATTGATGATGAAGAAGACAAAACGTTTTTTTTTTTTTTTGGAATTCCAAATGGATAACTCTTTCAACTTCTATATATCCAGAAGTTATTTTTTAAAAGTTTATATACACCTCCCAGTATAAATAAATTTATATTTACATGTCATTTAAAGAGTATCTATGTAAGTCTTCTTAAAATATGAGTTTCGTAATCTTAAAAATAAGACAGATTACCTGTTATAACACATAAAATAGAGCTAATAATATAAAAAAATTCTTATCAATATTATTATTTTTACCCTTAAATTTTAGATATAATTCAAATTTTAGTTAAATCTCTTTTTTTTTTTGGTAATTAGTTGGACTTTCAAAATATATGAAAATCCTAAAAAAATAAGGGTAAGAGAGTTTTTATAGAAAAGGAGAAGATATTTTAGAAAATCCTTCATACCAAATACAGATGTTTTCATAAAAAGAAATCATTAACACTAGTAGCATTTGAATTTAATTGGTTCTGAATCTTACAATAACGACTTCAAGTGCTAATAACTGAACTCTTAATTTAAGATCTGCACATATTTAGAAAACTTTACAACACAAATAGATTGATACAAGACTTAGGACGGACGTACTACTTGATTCAGCTGAACTCATAAGTTGCCTTCTAGCTCCGCCCTTACTCAAGCACATTGTTAAAGGAAATATGATAGTCCTTCACTTTTCAATCTGAGTGGTATTTTTCAGCAGAACAATCAGCTAGGACAGGATTTTGTAACCTTTTTCGCCAAGATGTTGTAGTTAATCACCATTTGGCTTGATCAAAATGGTCTCTATTGAACGTTCTTTCCTTAAAATCTTCACGATTGTAGACATGGTTGGTCTGAATGGCGGTGAGTCTATACATTGGATTGCTAATCTTAGAATCATCTCTGCTTCTTCCCAGTCGTAATTCAGAGTTTGATCGACTAAATCCATTAGAGTTCCCCTCCGATTCTTTATTTGTGCCTATAGTAGTCGAAACAAACCAATAACTTTGTCTAGTTTCCTAAATTAATGTACATTACTATTGCAGTTAATCGAGTCTCACTCACCTCATCAACGAGGTATTCAGTGTCACCACCTGCCCTCGGGGTCTTGATTTTCATTCCGCTGACAAGTATAAGCATGACAACTCCAAAGCTATACACATCCGCGCTGGCTTCTAAGGCGCGATCTTTAACTTCAGGCGCGGAGTATGACCTGCAAAAGGCTTCCATTACTGAGAAGTGCAATTGTAATAGCCAATGTATACAAAGTTTTAACACACCTAAAGTATTACTAATTTGTATCTGAAAGAGAGTGAAAGGTCAAAATAACACCTAAAGTATCCAGGTTTTTCGAGTTTCCTACCTGAACGATCACCAGCTACCTGAATGATGATGGTGATATTTAAGGTAATAGTTGAGGTGTGTTTTGGTAAATAGTTGGTGATAGTTCAGGTAGGAAACTCGCACACCTTTTAGTTCAGGTATGAAACTAAGAAAACCGGGATATTTTAGGTGTGTTTTTGGCTATTAACTCTTTTTGAAATATAATTTGTTAGTGTGTTTCCTTACATTGTTCCTTCTGACTTTTGCTTGTGATAAAGCTTTGCAAATCCAAAATCGTATATCTTCGGATTCAGATCATTATCAAGAAGAATGTTCGCTGGTTTAATATTCCCGTGTATAATTTCAAGTTTGGACCCCTCGTGAAGAAAAGTTAAACCTTCTGCTAGCCCAAGACAAATTCTATATCTTGTTGGCCAGTCTAGTCTTGCTCTTATAAGTTCGTCTGAACCTGTAAGTAGCCAAAGCTCGACGTTTAATTTGTACAACTAAATTCTTTACTACAACTACAGAGGCTTAATGAAGAAATTTTTCATAAATGGAAGACGTTACCGAATAATGCATCTTCAAGAGATTTAGTTCCAATGTACTCATAGACAAGCAGAAGTTGGTTCTTTCCTGCACAGCATCCCATTAGTGTAACAAGATTTGGATGTTTCATGCCAGCAATTGTACGACTCTTTTCCACAAACTCGTTCATTCCTTCTTTTGTTGTCGAAAGCTTTTTAACTGCAATGGCAGTCCCATCCAAAAGAGTGCCCTGGATGTTGGTAAAGTGTTTTAGATGATGAAATTGTGAATCAGAGAAACAAAATAATTACTCCTTCCGTTTCAATTTGTTTGTCTTACTTTACATTTTAGTCTATTTCAAAAATAATGTGCCTTCCCTTTTTTGGTAACTTTTTAAATTCTAACACCTGACATGTTTAAGACCACAAGATTGAAGGGAATTTCAGTACATTCTATATATCTTTATCTTTAGTTTAAGATTACATTATTCAAAAGTCTTCTTTACTTTTTAAATTCCGTGCCAAGACAAAATAGGCCAAATAAATTGAAATGGAGGGAGTATATATCTAGATGTCCGGTCATCCAACTAGCAAACGGAGAAAGGTTGTGCATAGTGCAGCTACACAATATTAGTACTGCAACTTTTGTCATGAGAGAATATCTTTTCGGAAAGAAAATGAAGAATACAAAGGCGGACTAAAACTGTCAAAGACATATCACAAAGAACACAAAAAATCATAACCTGCAATGAGTTAAAGATTCTAGCTAACCTCGTAGACGGTCCCAAAACCTCCCTCACCAAGCCGGCGGCCATCATGAAAATTATTTGTGGCAGCTTTAATTTTCTGATAGTTGTAAAGCCCTCCAGGGTAGAATTCAATAAGTTCTAGCTCTATATCAGCACATTATTAGTAAATAAATATCAGTTGAGTGGAAAACAGAAAGAAAGTAAAGAAGCTTACTACAAATAAAGTGTCTTATGATTCATATGGTGGTAATTAAAACCGATAACTAGATAAAAATGTATCTTGGGCTTAACTCAACCCCAAAAGCTAACGACCAATGTGGGACAACTTAGCACCCCTCCAACCTATGCCCAAGCTTACCAACGGGAGGGTGGAAAACATAATATGGGGGCCTAACATCGGTAAACTAAGAATTGGGATAGATCTGATATTGATGCCATGATAAGAAATGGATCTTGGGTCTCCTTTCCAGGATGGTAAAGGGCAAGTAAAGAGGAGAGATAACATTTTCAGATTTTGGAGATCGCCTCAAAGATTGCTTCGCTTCAAATCCCAATGGAAACCAAAATAAAATCCATAATAAAAGTAGTGTTACCTTCCCGACGTAATTTGTCTTGGTACATCCAGGAAAAAACAATGAACAATATTAGAAAAAGTAATGCAGATCCTGAAATTCCAACAAGCACTCCAAGGGACAGATGTGATTGATCTGGTTCATAAATTGTTACCATGAAATATCAGTCACAACATAGGGACAAAAACCATGTAAAATGGTAAACAGTCTGGGGTAGCTCGGTGCACAAGCATCCCGCGTTCACGTAGGGTCCGAGGAAGAGCAGCACCCAAAGGGGTGTGATGTACATAGCCTACCCCTAATATGAACATTAGTGTCTGCTTCCACGGCTCGAACCCGTGACCTATAGGTCACACGCAGACAACTTTACTGTTGCTCCAAGGCTCCCCTTCGTAAAACAGTGTAACAGTTGGACACAGAATGAATACCTAGAGTTACTGTAATTGCAGATATAAGGGGCCCATAGTTATCTGATGGGTATAAGATTGACCCTTTTCCAGACCAGTATAAGTGAATCTCGAGTAGATTGTTACGCACTTCAGCGGAATATTCCCTTGTTATAGGCTCATTCACAGCTTGTCGTTCTGCTTCTGCTTCTATGTTGAAGCTTGTCAGCACCTTTGTTCCCTGCATAAATATTCTGTAAAGATCTTCTATATGTTTGCGTACGGATCAACAAGGTGGTTTTGGTACCTTACCTGGATTTCTACATCAAAGACTCGCCTTGTTTTGCCATGCGAAAGTCTATATTTTCTACTAGATATTTCAGCAAAGTGAAGAATCACTTTGTACGTACCGGGTACCAAACAAAATCCATAATATTTCAAAGAGATTGAGGATAAACGTGCTGTTCCATACAATTCGGCATCACCAGTATGAACTTCGCATACATCATTTAGAGTGTACCTGTTACGTTTTGCCCATAAGAAGGTTCCCATACTACTATAGCCCCAATTTGAATTATTACTCATGAAGAAAGTTGATCCACCATTTTCATGTACATCAGCTTCATAGACATTTCCGTTAACTGATACAGACTCACCACCGCAGTTTATATACAAATGGTCATCTACAAATGGATACACAAATTTTAGTACATGGTGCATTTGAGATCTCAAAATGCGAGCAACTTTAGTGTGGAAACGACAAACTAGAAAAACAGCAATCTTATCACGAGTCATGATACTAACACATTTAACTATTGAAATAATTATGTGTGAAGTTAGTCATAAGGAACATAACATAAGACGTATACTGAAATCACTTCATGTGTGAAGTTGTTAATTAATACTTACCTAACTGAGCTCCATTCTTACAATGTAAATCAACTTGGTCCTGCTTTGCAACCCTAAATTCAAATTTATGCACAAAGTTAAGTATAGAACTCGGACCAATTTTCTTCCGAGACTAAATTATTTCTTCTTCTTTTTTTTCCTCTTAGTGGAGATACAGGTGGAGGAGCTTACTCTTCCGCTTCATTGAAGCAGCACGCGAACAGATTCCTGGTAAAGGGAAATATAATTGGATTCGGGAATAGAAAAGCTACTCAGAAGCACATAAATAAGATTTTTTCTAGATATGTGAAAATCACACTTACAAGTTAGGATTTGTCTTTTTTATTTGGCTCAAGTTGAAATGGTTTTCAGAAAGATCCCTGCACTTCAACTTGGACGAGTGAGTGGCATAATATGTTGTAGACATTAATGAAAAGAGAAAGCCGAGGCAAAAAATCATGTTAAATCAACTACTATTAGTGTGATTTTTCATTGTTCCCCAACAACAATTATATCCAAGTAATGGATAGAAGAGTAAAAACAAGAACACAGAAAAAGAAATAATTGGCCTAAGAATATATGGTAGTTTAATGGAAAGAGATAATGACCAAAACAAAAATGGGCCTAATGATGAACTCATCCGCAAAAGCTAGCTCATGAGATGAGGACTGTCTAAAACCATATGAGGCAACAACAACCCGTTCCATCAACTAATGTGCGAGACATGAACAAATGAGTTGGCGATTGCAAATTGTTTGAAAAGTGAAGATTGTGTCTATGACTAAGAAACATGTTTTGCATCCCAATTTACAGGTTGAGAGGCCTTGAGTAGGAAAAGTTTAGATATGTTATTATAAGTAGAAATCATTTGAATCTTCGTTGTTCCATTGACTACAGCTATGATTCCAGTGATCTTTCAGCGTCACGTGTTGTGGTTTGGACAGTACTAAGAATAAAAGTCACTCTGCAAAACATGAAGTGTTTGCCATTCTTTTATTTTTTTGATAACCGTGGTGTGCAAGCCAGCTTTTCCCCACCTCGACTAATTACAACCAAAAAAGTAATATATTAATGCAAAAGGTACTTACACGTATGGATAATCCTTGACCCAAGCTGGAATTGTCCCAGTGAGTTTATTTTTTCTTAGAAATCTGGAAACAATGCATTGGATTATGACACTTAAAACAAGACAGAAAGAAAAAAATGTGATAAAAGATCAATTTTTCGACATCACAGAGCTCAAGTATTCATCAAATGCGAGCTATCACACAATTTCTGATATTCAAACAACACCAGAATCACACAATCTAATACACAAGTACCGTAAGTTACGTTGCAATTAGTATGAAACCAATGTTCACTTCAAAAGCTTTCCATCTATAGATCCGCCTCAGCTGTTATACAACAACAACAGCATACCCGGTATAGTCCCACAAAGTGGGGTCCGGAAAGGGTAGAGTATACACAAACCTTACTCCTACCTTAGAGGTAGAGTGATTTTTTCCAATAGACCCTCGACTCAAGAAAAGAAAGTCCGGAAGAAGTCGAGAAAAAGAAGTAATACAAGTACAAAAACTATAGATAATAACAAATAACAGAATGGAAGCTACAACAAAACAATGCAATAGTCAATGTACAAGAAACAACAAATAGTAACAGAAATCCATATCAGCTGTTATCGAAAAAAAAACTTGAGTTTTGAGATGTATAAACTATTACTAGCTTCAACAAGAAATGCATAGAAGAAAGATATAGCCAAAAGGAAAGAGGTATAAAAGCTTTTCTTGCAGTGATGAATTTTATATCCACAATTCATTACAAAAATAAGATCACGTATATTTAATGATTAGTTAGAGAAGCAAGATCACTTACATAAATTTCAGTGATTTGGGACCAGTTTCTGGAATTACACCAGACAAATTATTGAAACTCAAGTCCCTGCATCAGGAGAAAAGAAAGTAGTATTACTTTATATATTTGTTAAGGAAACATGTAATCGCCTATTTAGTGACAGGTTTACACGCAATCAAGTAGTTTTTCCACTTTGTTCCACGCACTTTACTGTATGATGTTAAACGGAAGAGAGCAAGACAAAGATAGCACACTTTAAGAGCTTAGCCTGACGGAACTCTTTTATCAACAAACAACTTATTTTCTCATAAACCTCATAATATAATAGTTTCATTTGAAAAAAGCAGTCAAAGAGGAGAACATTTGAAGCATCGACTTTCCCCTATCAAAAAGCACATCCTTTTCTTTGTGAAGTAAACGAATATGGAGATAGTTACTGCATGCAGAAGCTTTCTTACAGATACTCTAGTTGAGGTATTTTCCATATCCAATCAGGGATTCCGGTTTTTAGTGAGCAATTCCTCAATGTCCTAGATAAACAGAAAATTGGAAAATAGAATTCTATTTTAGGAGAAAAGCAAAAGAAAAAACTATTATTCCAATAAGCATGAAAGTTTTGGGTGCCACGGGACTCACAAAGTTGTCAAAGATTTTATTGTGGATAACTTTGGAAATGAGTACTGTTCTCCAACTGAGTCACTGATATACCTGAAAGTAGATATTACATAATCCATAATAATTCAAAGTTTGGGAGAACTCCTTTCAAGGATGCGTATATCGGAAAAGCTATAGGATTTTACAGTTGTTGTAGATTCTTCAGCTCTGAGAAAGTGGGAGGGAATGGTGCAGAAAAATTATTCCCCATCAGATTCCTTCTCAACATGTGCAGAAAAAATAAATCAGTAGTCTTGCTAAACACATGCATAGATAGTATAAAAGTGTACAGTTACTTAGTGAGTTTTACATGATAAGCAGCTTTTCCCACCCTCTGAAAATATCTGGGATTGTTCCATTGAGGTTGTTCCCTCGCACATCGCTACAAAGAAAGAAGATAAACAATTGATTTAAAACTTAATCTCTCTCTCTCTTCGTGTTCCAATTCTATGCTAATGAGATTGAACACTACTAAAAAACAGAGGCTTAATAGGAAATTTGTGTTATAAAACATGATTTCCCACCCCATTTCAACCTAACCAGCTCATGATGGGAAACAAATTCTCGTTACAATTAGTG
Source organism: Solanum tuberosum (assembly GCF_000226075.1). Classification (NCBI taxonomy): domain Eukaryota; kingdom Viridiplantae; phylum Streptophyta; class Magnoliopsida; order Solanales; family Solanaceae; genus Solanum; species Solanum tuberosum. The sequence continues at coordinate 938,407 of NW_006239139.1, read as the reverse complement.
TAAAACTTCCTAATTTTTCCATATGAAAACACTAGTATTATTCTTTTCTCATTGTTTCAATCAAAATATCTGTGGGAGTAGCCACCGAACATTTTTCAATGGGAAAATAATGATTTTCTTAGTAGTGGAAAGATAAGAGAGTTGATACTTACAAAGTTTTCAGGTTCACCAAACTATGGAAGCTCGACGGCAAGGCACCAACAAATTCATTGTTCTGCAACTGCCTGAAATCATTTACAACTTAATAATAAGTATCCCTGTTTCGTTAGGTACATGCACCCAAAAGTAACTAACAAAAATATACTTACAACTCCTCAAGATTCACAAAACTTGTGAGACTGTCCGGGAGTTCACCCGAGAGTTGATTATCCGCCAGGTTCCTAATTGTGAAGGAAAATAGATGGGAATTAAAGTTTAAGCCAAACTAATTGGGAAGTACAAGTATGGATCTTATCAAGGCGTTTACAATTCGGTGAGGGTCCCAATTCCTCCCAGCTCAGGTATGTTCCCTGATAATAAATTATAGCTCAAATCTCTGAAAGGACAAGAAGAAAATAAATATATTATGAACTAAGATGACTAGATAGTAATAATTTATTTCGCAATATAAAAGACAATATAAGATGCAGCTTTAGACTTACAAATATTCTAAAGATTTGAGAGACTTCAAATTTGGAGGAATTGTTTCATTGAAGAAGTTTTTGCACAAAGATCTGTAATATCAACCAAGGTTAGATTGTAATGATTAAATACGATCCCAAGATAGAATTCTGAGTGAATTTTCTAGTTGAGCCGTCTTCATTGGTTCAAAATCCAATTTTAAAATGCCGGATCCATGTTAACTCTGCATCAGTTGACATGTAAGAATGCAGAGTTAAAGGCGCTCATTGTCGTGATTGAAGCCCCCTTAGTTTCCTAAGTACTAGTCTATTGAGTACGCGTAAAACTACTATTCCAAATAGTTCTTAGGTTTTCATTTCCACGATATCCGCCATCACTACAAATCTCTTTTTTTCCAATATTCACCATCACAACAACATTATTTCCTCAACCTTTTGCTTTAAAACAAACTTTTATACGTAGCTATTGCTAATTTTAATCATGTAGGTCACCAGACATGTATATAATCTGGATACACTTAAACGAGGGGAAAAACCATCTAAGCGTGATGTTAACATCAAATTAGGGCTAATAGAATTGTCACCATTAGATTATAAAATATTCTTCACTCACAATTTTCGTTATTGGAACGCCAATAATCTAATGGTTCTTAAAGCTTACATACCCAAATAGGTACAAACACCAACATAAGGACATAATTAGGTAAGCTGATGACTTACATTTTTTGTAAAGACTTCATCTCACCAAGGGAAAGTGGAATGGTTCCGTTTAATGAATTATCACAGAGAGAACTGTCAGATAAAACATTATAAGCATTAGAGGTAATTAAAGAAAAAGAATTCCTTAATTGGCTTCATCGTATGCATAGTAATGAAAGACTTCAAAAATAGATGAGTAAATTTCTAATGGACACAGTGAAGGATGGAGAATATAATGAAAAGTTTGCAGCCGAAGTTATGAAACTACTCACATATGCGTTAGTCGCGTCAGCTCTTTAAATGATTCAGGAATTGGTCCATTCAACTTGTTTCTATCCAAATTACTGTGATCAACCAAAGTAGATAGATTCATAAAGGATAGCACATTATCGAATCTTGGATATGAAGTAGTTTAGTTTTAGACTTTATAATATTGAGATTTTTTTTAGAGTTTGATAACCTCTTATTTAGTAATTTATACTAGTATACCTGGAAAAGGTGGAATGCAAGCCCCAAGAGATAAGATCACTTTCAAATATGAGTGCTTAAGACGTTAAGATTTTAGCCGTGAGCTCCCCTGCTATTATTCAAGTAATGATGTGTTTAAATCTAGTGTCGTTTTTGATATGCAACACTAGGTGATTAACATCTTTAAGAACATTGCACTATTTTTTTGTAATGCTTTCCGACTTATGCATATCTCTTGGGGCATGCATTCCATTTTTCCCACTCCTGCCTCAAAATATAAATGCCTACCGGTCATAGTATTTAAGAAAAGGGTAGTTCGATGCACTAAAGCTCCAGGGGAAGGGGGAGACCACAAGGGTCTAGCTGTACGCAGCCTTCCCTTGCATTTCTGCAAGAGACTGTTTCCATGGCTTGGACGTGTGATCTTCTAGTCACATGGCAACAACTTTACTAGTTACCCCAAGGATCCCCTTCGAAAAGCACAATACAAAAAGAATATATTGTTTAGGTATCCTTACAGAGTAGTCAAATATTTAAGGTTTCCAATGTTCTGAGGGATCCCACCTTCTATTCGTCTATCGGAGAAATCTCTGCAGTTCATTATGTTGCAAAGACATCAATCAGAAACTAGAAGTTGCATAGTTAAAAACAAATACTACAAATTTTAACTCCCTTGAGACCACAACTTCAAACAGTAATAATGAACATAAAACAAGGATGATTAGCACATATTTGGCATGAAAAGTACTAACTTAAAATGTCTCTTAAGTTGCTTTACATTTTAGTGGTGAAATTGTGCAGATGTTGCTATAATTATAGTGAAATTATTTGAATTCATTTTTGGTCGAGTAGGCAAAGATGAATATTCCTGCTTCATGGAAAACCTTTTAGTACAACGGACTTTATTAATCAACATATATAGAAATGTAAAGAGACATATATAGAAATTAGTCTAGGTGCACGCAAGCTGGCCCTGACACTACGGTTATTAAAACAAAAGTAGCATGAACACTGCATGAAGAATATTAGGAAGGCAAAGTGCCGAAGAGCACAAGCATATATTGCTCCCTATGAACAAATCCCCAAATTAAACTCCCAAAAAATGATGGCATAATGGATCACTAATTATATCAGTGCAAATTATAATTAGAAAAATAGGCGAATGTAATCCGATCAATATCTCCAGCTTATTCTATCAAAGGACCTGTATTATTTCCAAATAACGTATTACTCAGAAAATCAATTAACAAGAAGAACAGTCGATGAATCAAAAAAATAAAACAATAATAATAGTAAATAACTTGGATTAGAAGCATACATCTCCACCACTCGACATATTTTATGATTCTCAACAGTACAATTGCAAATAACTTTGGAATTACTTCCAGTTATCAAACACCTTGGCGGTAATACTCTTGAATTACACCGAAGCAGCTCAGTGATGACATCCTCTGGCATCCACACACAGAAATATTGGGGGGAAAAAATTAAAATGGATAACCTGTGATGTCATGAATATTTCGAAAACAAATACTATATGCATAGCCCGTAAAGGTTATTCAGCTTTCATTTCAACAGTAATAGCCGATGCATAAAAAGTTATTATGTTATCTTTACCATAAACAAAGCAAGCGATAATTTTTTAGACGAAGACATAAAAACCATATATGTCACATAATCCAAACAAGACAGTCAACAAAATCCATGTCTGCAGACAAATAAAAAGAATTTAAACGAAAAACAGAGAAATAAAGTAGCAGAGAAGGAGATGTTTGCTTATTTAACACTTCAGAATTTAAAAACTATGGATCCAAGCATCTTAATATAGTCTCAACAAGAAGTCAATGAAAACAGTACAAAATGGAAAGATAATTCAAAAATATAACAAGGCAAGTTAAAAATACTTCAACTGTGAATTCAGACAACAATGGATTACTATGACTTTGACAGCAACAATATCTTTTGGTGGACAAATACCATGATTTCAGCTAAGTTGCGCAAACTCTTCATTTTTATGAAGCACACATGTCGAAGTCTCTAAAAGTACACTACTTTTGGAGAATCCGACACACACCTACCTGTTGACATTTATAAAGAGTTTGACAAAACATAGGTTTTCAGGAAGCACGTCGACAAGTTAAACTTGCGTAGAACGTAAACAATGGCCAAGTAGCCTTAAAGAGTATGACAATCTCAATCTTACCATCTTCTCTGGCAAGAGGAGGTGTTTCTGCTATAGTTTTATCACGCCTAGTAAATGTACAGATTTTGCGTAGAGGGCCGTGTGTAACCTGTTCAACAGTCACCTCACAATGGACCAAAATCAGCAAAAGAGAAATGAAAATCCTGTAAACATACATGAACATTGCCATATTAGCTCACAAGAAATGCTTTATTAACCAAATAGTTCCTCAAATATCTGCCCATACCTTTATAATAGCATTCTTTCTCCAAGTATACCCAATAATGTGTGTCGCCAAGGTGGATCCAAGATTTTAATTTTAAAGATTCCTACAACAACAACATATCTAGTGTAGTCTCACAAAGTGGAGTCCAGGATTTTTTTTGCACAAATGAGTGTACTTTAAAATTAAACTACGTAATATTAATCATTAATATTTTTGGACACGTATTTTTCGAATCAATTGGCTACTCTTCTTAAAAAGTGAAAAGAAGAGTTGATGCTAGTGAGATTCAAACATATGAACACTTTTAAGTTTGTGTGTCTTTGACTTTTACAAGACGTCTGAAATCACTGGACTGCATCACATTGTTGTGTCAAGAATGTCTAGAATATGTTATTTAACCACTTTTTTTTACTGTTTTACTTTGTATATATGATAAACAATTGGACATTGACAAGAGCATAGCTACGCCCCTGGTAAAACATACCCAGACCTTACCCTACCAAAAAGGTAAAGAGCTAGGTTTGTTTTTGTCACATCGTCCGCTCAAGAAAAAACAGTCTAAAAAGAAGTAGATTCCTACAATAACCTCAAGTTAATGTATAATCATAATCTAAGCCCCTTGGACTGTCCAAAAATGTTGATTGATTTAATTTGTCGGATCCTTCAAAACCAGTGCATTTTTGGAGGATCCAACATGATATTTTTTGAGAGTCCGAGCAACATAGATCCTAATTGGGTTTACAATCAAATATTTTTAGATATTCTACTAGATTTTTTAATACATATACATGATCTAGGCAAAAGCTATCCGCTCCTAATGTGTGGGTTATAAAAAAAGAACAATCCCCTTTTCACTTTTTCATGTTGTTTCCACGTCTGGGCCCTTACAGCATAGAATAGCTTATCTTTTTCTTACTTTATAAAACTGAAACCTTCAATAATGCTCCATAGAGTCCTTGACTCATTTCTATCTCATGTACAGTACCGCATTCATCTAAACTCAGTACTTTCAACGCGAAGCATAAATTTATATGTAAAAGTCTATGGGATAAAATTTATATTATGTTTGATTAACGGTGGATAAATTTATATCGTCAATCAAATACCGTATAAATAAATTTTGTTTCAAACTTAATTATGGGATATCTCACCTTATCTCGCGTACCAAACAAATCGACTTCTACATTTACAAACTTCAATTCACTTTACAGGGAATCAGTCACTACCACAAATCCACTACCAAAAAAGCATATTCTATGTGAAATTAAAGCAACTCGTGATTTGCATGTAAGGTGTTTGATGAAATGACTCAAAGAGAATTCAATTAAAATTTGAGAAATTTTTACCTATTCGTAATTTCTTCTCATTTGTCCTAGCCTTCCTGAATGGTTAAAATACGAAATTCGAAAATTTACAAGTGAAACTCTGGTGCGGGCCACCCCAACCCTCCTCATGGTCCTGTCATAGGCAGGATTTTTGTGTTGCCCGAAAATTCCCCTCATGCAGCATGTTGTTTACTATCGTATCAAAAGTTAGTTGATAGCAAAAGTGTGGCTTTATTTTTTAATTAAGTCTATTAAGCAAGTGTCATCTTCGATTATGACTCCAAGTCGGACCATTCATAGACTTTGCCATAGACAGGATGTTGGTGTTACATAACTTGCTACTGTCTCTGTTTATTTTTATTTGTCCACTTTAAACTTTGTATGCCCCTTACAAAACAATGACTAATCAATATGAGTATTATATTTGAATATACTCTTATGTATAGTTTTAGGTCATTGGAAAATAATTTAGGGAATAAGTAATGTGTATTAAGGATAAAATATGAAGAAAAAATATTTTTTTACTTGATATGCTAAAGCCTAAAAGTGACAAGTAAAAGTAAAAATATATTTTTATCATAGTGATAAGTAAAAGTGAGCGGAGAGTATTAGTGTAAACTTTTTTTTTGGTTTTTTGCTCTTTAATTACCATTTACTTTTTAAAAAAAACGGAGAAGGGTTTAAAATGCCCCTCAAGTATTTGAATTGGAACAAAATTACCCTCCATCCACCTATCGCCCTAAAATACCCCTGACATTCACCTTTCGGTTCAAAAATACCCTTGATGTTAATCCTTTGACTCATATTCGCCCTTATTTTTAATAGCTCCCTTAAAGTAAAATTATTAAATGTTTATTTATTATATTGCTTAATGCGATTGGTCCAAATTTAAACCCTTCTCAAATAAATAATAAAAATGATATTTTAAAAAAAATTATTTTTCTATAAAATCACTTATGATTCATATTTTGACCCGATACACTTGAAAATAATATTGAAAAAACAATTAATTTCATGATATCTTCCTATTAAACTATTTTAAATCAACCCTAATTTATTATAATGTAATCCAACTCTTAAATGGGGATCCAACTAAATTGTCCATCTAATAAAATTATTAGTTTCATTAATATAAAATTTTCTCTCAATTATCCAAATGTCTTGTTCATTTTCTCTTTAATTCTTTTTTGTAATATCTTATTCTTAATTAAGATATCCGGGACTCAAACTTGATATGAACTCACATATTTATATTCTTTTAATTAGTATTATTGTCATGATGGGATGATGGTGGGGATAAGAGAAATGATTATTTTTATTCTTTTATTTTTAATTTTGGGTACACACAAAA
>NW_006239139.1:913074-931220 GCF_000226075.1 Solanum tuberosum | reverse complement strand
CCTTAAAGTAAAATTATTAAATATTTATTAATTATATTGTTTAATGCCATTGGTCCAAATTTAAACCTTCTCAAATAAATAATAAAAATGATATTTTAAAAAAAATTATTTTTCTATAAAATCACTTATGATTCATATTTTGACCCGATACACTTGAAAATAATATTGAAAAAACAATTAATTTCATGATATCTTCCTATTAAACTATTTTAAATCAACCCTAATTTATTATAATGTAATCCAACTCTTAAATGGGGATCCAACTAAATTGTCCATCTAATAAAATTATTAGTTTCATTAATATAAAATTTTCTCTCAATTATCCAAATGTCTTGTTCATTTTCTCTTTTATTACTTTTTTTAATCTATTATTCTTAATTAGAATATCCGGGACTCAAACTTGAAATGAACTCACATATTTATATTCTTTTAATTAGTATTATTGTCATGATGGGATGATGGTGGGGATAAGAGAAATGATTATTTTTATTCTTTTATTTTTAATTTTGGGTACACACAAAAGAAAAATGTAATATTTGCACATATTTGCTCAATTAAGTCATCTTTCATTGAACTAATTATTTCTATATGAATGCGTCATTATTTTCCTCCTTTTCTCTCTCTTGTTTGTCATAAATTAAATAAAAATAAAATAAAATGGTGGCCAAGATCTAAATAGAAAAAAATGGAAGAGATAGGAAGTGAAGGATCGGGCCGAGAGGGAGGAGTGTATAGAGTAGATGCCTAACCTTTTTATAATTTTAAATTTACTATGAAATGGAAAATCAAGTTAATCATGAGAGCTTATATATTAAGTAATTTCAAATTATTTTTCTACGGAAATGGCCTAAAATACCCTTAAACTATGAGATTTGGTACAATATTACCTTCCATCCACCTAATGAGTATGATCCATTAGATATAAGGGTATTTTTGAGCTGAAAGGTGGACGTCAGAGGTATTTTAGGGTCAATAGGTGGATGGAGGATAATTTTGTACCAATTCAAATACTTGAGGGGCATTTTAGATCCTTCTCCGTTAAAAAAATTGAAACTTGTGTATTTATAAATCAATCTTGACGCCTTCCTTTTAAATCTTTGTGTTTGTTGGTTACTTTCTACAATAATTCAAATCCTTGTCAAATTATCACTCCAATGGAATAGAAATAAGAAAACCCCACAGCCACAGGAGATATAGGATAAATAGATATTTTTTGAGAAAACAGCCAAATACCCTCAATTTATAATCAGACTTTCAACTACACATTTATATTTTATGGATATCCTATTACTTTTTTGGACTATTTTAAAGCGGCATACATGTACTCTTAGGGGTCGTTTGGTGTGAAGGTTAAGAATAAATAGTCTTGGGATAAGAAAATAGTAATGGAATAAATTTTTTGTATCTTGTTGGTTGCCATGTTTGAGATAATTTATCCCACCATTTATACCATAGTAATGGGATAAGTTATACCATATACATGGCGGGATAAGTTATACTAGGATAACTAATCCCAAAATAATTAATCTTGGATAACTTATTCTCAATCAAATGACCCCTTAAAGTGCTGACATGACATAAAAAGTGTTCACTCTCTCAAAGACAAGTGAGAGTCAAAGAACTGATACATTGCCTTTTATTTTATTTTATTTTATTTTATTTTATTTTCTTTACTCTTTTTTTCCTCTCTCTCTCAACACTCAACATCCACCTTAGTACATTTCCTTTATCACCATCGTTGAACCACCACCACCAGAGGTGGACCTACCTTAGATGAAGGGGTATTTGTGCACCTGTTAACTTCGAAAAAATTTATGTATATAATATATATGTATATGCCTAAATACATATAATATGTTTACTTGTGCACCCTTAATCACCAAAACTAATGTGGTGCACTGGTTCAATGCTTGATTTTTCACATCTTCGCTTAGCAAGGTGTCCTGGTTTCGATTCTCATTAATATTTATTGTCATTTTTTAGGGTGCGATTTTGGGTATGTTGTTGTCATATATATATATATTTTTTTTAAAACGCATGTATATATGAACTCAAGCTAGATTCGAACTAGCAACCTTAAAGTTTATAAGGTCAAAACCATCAAACCACACATTGAACTATGTTACACATTCGTTAAATTTATATTTATTGATACATTTTATTATATTTGTTTGACAATTTTTTACCACACATTGAACTTTGTTACACTTTCGTTTAATTTATATTTATCGATACATCGATTTTATACTTATTTCACAATATTTTATGGCAAAGTGTTGATACTTCAACTAACACGTATCCACAGCTAGTGGTGCCCCCGTTGTCTTTAAATCCTGGGTTCGCCTCTGAGTTCACCACCATAGAAGCCCCATTTCCTCACCCATTTTTTAATACTTTTCATAATTAGCAAGAACTTCGACCTTGAAATTGGTGTTAAAATTGTGGAATTTGGATGGAAGAGATGAAAGGGGTGGTCTAAATGGCTAATGAAGTTCTTGTGGCGGTGGTACTGATGAATATTGTTGGTTTCTTTGACCTGAAAAAGAAATGATAAGACATCGTGGTGGAGAGCCAAATAGAATTTTCCAAGCAGATACTAAGCACTCGATGAGAAATAATTAAAAAAGACAGTGTCCACATTAATCATTTAAAAAAACATTTAATTAGTTCATGGTTACTATTCAATTAGTGTCCAAAATATATGGAGAGATTAGTTTGTTTTCTCCGTCATTAAACTGGATTAACTTGTTTACCATATTATTAGTTATACATTGGTGTGTTGACAAAAATGAAATAATAAAGGAAACGTATTGCATCAATTTAAATGTCAATTGACGTGAAATTAAATATATTGAAATATTTTCTCCATCTCAAAATACCTGTCGTCTTTGTTAAAAATATTTGTCTTAAATTTTTTGTCCTTTTAAAAGTTCAAATAAAAACAATTATTTTCTTGCCATATATCCTTAGTAGTAATTAATAGTAAATATTTAATAAAGAGAGATTATATCTTAAAACATAAACAAGGGTAAAATAGCCAAACACTCCTCCTAATTAATGTTTTCTTAAGGGCGTTTAAGGGATATGTAGATTTCAAAACATAAGAAATATTTTGGAACGAGAGTAATATATAGTTCTGGGCTAAAGTCCAATAGACTTTTTGGTTCAAGAAACTATAACTTATTTTTGAGATTCACCGTGTGTCACTCACATGTCCGAGCATTTATGGCCATCGAAATCCAAAGTTGGCTTCTTTTTATGTGAGTGTATCTACAAGTTATTTTTGACATGGCAAAGGCATAGTAAACCGAGTCTCATGCCATTACTTCATCATTACCATACTCACCTTGTGGAACCATAGTCTAGTTAATCCAAAGATACTCTTAATAATATTGTGCGATATTATCCTCTTTGAACCGAACTCACATGATTTTCACCGGAAGGGCTCACACCATTACGAGTAATTTCACCCATTATATATATCTTTCTTTTCATATACATTAACTACTTATATGATATGAATTTCTTTCTTTTTTTTAGTGGGATAAGGCACAAATACCCCTAGACTATGATCGAAATTCCAGTAACACACCTTAACTAAACACTAAGGGATTATCCTTTTTTTTAATAAGGGATTATTCTAATGAAAATTGATAGTATGATTTATTGTCACCTTCTTCTGAGCATTATTTTGAATGTTTCATTTATTCATGAGAATCTCTCTTTCAAAGACGGCAGCAAAAAGAGGTTTCTTTTGATTTTGAATTTTTGTCACCACTTGTAAGTATAGTAAATAAATATCTCATTATCTCTTAAATAAATAGTACTAACATTCACCCTAATTATTGCCACTCTAATATTGTTCTTCTATTTGCTTGCATTAGGATCACAATTTTTGAGTAGCTATGGTACTTAATTTTCCATTTATATATGGTGTGTTCGGTACAAAGAAAAATAGTTTCCCAGAAAATAAGTAAATTTATTTTTGTGTGTGCTCGATACGTAATCAAAAAAATATTATTTTAAAATTATTTGTATATGATATAGACAAATATTATGATAGGTGGAGGCCGTATGGAGTAGGCACGTTGGATGGTGGAGATGGGGCGAGGGGGCGAGGAGGACGTCATTAATGTGAAATTTGTTTTTCCCACTTCCATTAGAGAACTCATTTACTCATTTTTAAGAAACTTGTTTTCGTAGAGAATATGTTCTCCAAAACTTTTAACCAATCGAATATGGAAAATGCACCGGAAAATATTTTTCTTCGTACCGAACATACCCTTAATCCATTTCTCATTTCTCAATTTCTCCATATTGATTTATATAATATGAATTTTAGTTCTTTATGTTTTCTTGATTATTTTTTTCCTAATATCTTGGTTGTAGGATAAGAGTGAAGTTCTTGAAGGAAAGGTTGATTGGAGAGGAAGAATAGCTACTAAAGATAAACATGGAGGACAAGGTCCTTCCTTACTCATTTTAGGTAATGAATATTGACTCAAGAACCCTTCAACACAAATATATATATTATTAACACGGTGTGATATTGTCTGTTCTAAGCTAAGATCATATAATTTTTTCACAAAACATTTCACAAAATTAATAATATTATTGCACCATTACTTTCCATACCATTTTATTGAATTAAGTCGATTCAAGATTAATATTCATAACATAGTGTGATATTGTTCGCTCTGTACCAAGTTTTCACATGATTTCTCCAAATAATTATGCCATACCATTATTAAGAATAGGGAAAAGAGTCTGATATACCCCTTAAATTTGTTATTTGGAGCTGATATACAATAACATATCTAGTAAAATTTTATAAATGAAGTTTCGGGAGAAGATTTATTAACTACCTCGTGGAGGTAGAGATGTTATTTTTGAAAGATCTTCAGCACCTCAGATACAATAATTTCACGTATAAAGGATCTGATATACCCCTCAACTTTGTCATTTGGAGCTGATATGCCTCTTGTTATAAAAGTGGCTTATATATACTCTTACCGTTATACAAACGGCTCACATATACCCCTACCGTTACAAAATGAGCTCACATATACCCTTCATTTAACGGGAGTGAAAAAAATAGTTTTAAATTTATATATTTAACCTTTAATTTTTAAAAAAAAATCATTTAGGGTTATATATGATCCTTCTAGCAAAGTTCAAGGTATATTTTAATCTTTTTCATACATAAATTATTTTTTGACTTCTTTGATTATCATTACTTGAGTTTCTTATTCTTATTTTATTTTTTTCTTTTATTCCTTAATGTAAGAAAAAAATTTAAAATAATTTTTTTTGACTATATTATAATTTAAAACTATTTTTCGGCTATATTGTTATTTAGTTTTTGTATTTGGAAAAAAAATTGGGTCATCTATAATAAATTTTACAAGAATATTAGTGAAACATAAATTAATTTGACCATCAAAATAATAAATCTAATTAGTCATTGAAACAAACAAAAAAGTCAAAAAAATATATGTTTGAGGAGGATTAAGTATACCCATATGGGATTATATTTTGTTTAAAATATTATTAAAAAATTAAACTAAAATTAATTTTTCACTTCCGTTAGAGAAAAGGGTATATGTGAGCTATTTCTATACCAGTAGGGATATATATGAGCCACTTTCATAACTAGGGGTATATCAGCTCTAAATGACAAAGTTGAAGGGTATATCAGGCCCTTTTCCCTTAAGAATATAATCATATGTGTATCTACTTTATAAATATATATTTTGACTACATACCATAGGTTGAATTCCCTGAGTGAAAATCCTAGCTCAGTCGATGATTCCACCATTTAACATTATGTGTATTAATTACTAGGTACATTTGCTTGTGAGAACATAGCATCATTTGTGTTAGGAGTAACCTTGGTGACTTATTTCAATGGAGTGATGCATTATGATGTAGCTGATGCAGCAACTCAAGTTACAAATTACTCAGGAACCAGTTATATTTTAACTGTCCTTGTGGCAATCCTAGCTGACACTTATATTGGAAGATTCACAGCTGTTTTTGTTTCATGTTGGATTGAATTCTTGGTAATATTTCATATTCTCTTCATCTTGTTAATTTTATCTAAGTGAGTAGTTTTTTTAAAGTTTTATGCATCGACAATATACAAATCATGTACTCCTGATTAAAGATAAATCTAAGGGTATACCTAACATGTTGAGGTGGATGCCATATTACGACATCAGGTTCATTTGAAACTAGTATTTTTTATGCAAAACATAATTTCATGTGTAAAAAACCATCGAAGTTGTAACATATACTAATAGGTTTGAACTTATAGAGATTGAATCCTAGATCTAACTTTGCTATTTTAGGTTCATTTTGTAAGAAAAAACAAATATTGAATGGATAGTATATAATATCATGTTAACTATGCCTATTAGTTCCAAAACAAAACATAGATTTTTTTAGTTTTTTCCTCTACATATCATTTGTGAGTGACATCTAATTATATTTTTGGTAATTAAATGACTTAAAACAACCATATAATATGATTCAAATACAGATAATAAAACACCCTATAATAATTTATAATCAAACACTTATATCCTATGTTACTCGGACCCTTTAAATATCAACAACTGTATATCAGATCCTTCAAAAGTAGCATATTTTTGAAGGATCCGACATCTGACACGGGCACAACATTATTTTTTCGAAAGTCCAAGCAACATAGCTTATACCTATGTTTTTCTTAGACACTCCAAAAATGTTGCCGTACCCGTGTTGAATTCTTCAAAAATACGTTACTTTTGGAGAATCCGACACTCATCAAGAGTGAGAGATCCGTCTAAGAACAATAGAAGAGGGATATACCCTCGAATCGGATCTTAGAGAAGTCTAGCACATGTCGATATTTTTGAAGAGTCTGAACTTATTTATACCCCTTATATTACGGAAATGTTACACTAATGAAATTCCTCAACTATTTGATAGGGACTAGGATTGCTAGCATTTCAAGCACACTATCCCAAATACAAGCCAACACTTTGCAACATTCTGGATCCAACATCAAATTGTGAGAAAGTTGATGGAAAAAATGCAGCACTTTTATTTGTTGCACTTTATTTGGTAGCACTTGGCTCAGCAGGAATAAAATCAGCATTGCCATCACATGGTGCTGATCAATTTGATGAGAAAGACAAGAAAGAAGCAATTCAAATGTCAAGTTTCTTCAATTGGCTTTTGTTAGCTGTGTGTCTTGGTGGTTCATTTAGTACAACATTTATTGTGTGGATTCAAGAACATAAAGGATGGGATTGGGGATTTTTTGTGAGCACATTGGCTATGTTGTGTGGTGCAATAATATTTTGTGTTGGATTACCATGGTATAGAATATTTGTTATCAAGGGAAGAAGTGCCATCACTGAAATTTTCCAGGTAAACTGTCACCTTTTCGTAAGTTTCATACCTCATGAACTATTTATTACTTTCTTGGTGTATTAAAAAACACACGTAGAGAATAGCATGTGTTTTAATACAAAGAGCGTGATAGTTTAGGTAGGTAAAGAGAATAGCATATAGTCAAAGTATGAAACTCGTGAAAAACTCTAGTACAAACACTTATTTTGTGGATTCAAAAACATAAAGATCGTCCTTTCGAAAGTTAAACATAAGTCTTAGCTATATGTTGCTTGAATCCTTTGGAAATGTTGCCTGATATGTGTAGAATCCTCCAAATTTTATTCATTTTTTTGAGGATCTGACACGAGTACAACTACATTATTTAAACGATCCGACCAAACATAGAGTCTAATAGTACTCTTACAATTCTCTCTATGACAAACTGTGATCATTTTTCTAATTTTGTTTTCCTTACTTGTGTTCTTATTGATAGGTGTATGTTGCAGCCATAAGAAACAGAAATCTTCAACTTCCTCAGGACTCGTCCAATCTCTATGAGATCGACGAGGATGAGGAAGCTGCAATTCAAGCAGAGTTTCTACCTCATACTGATACATACAAGTTAGTTATTTCTCTGTTTCATATACTTATTCGACCAAATTTTTATATTATCAAATCACCTGAAAGATAATAATAAGTATCGCACCTAACAAACAGGATTGGTGCAACAACATTTTTGAAGAGTCTGAGAAATCCGACTTAACTTATTTCTTTTTTTTCTTTTCTAGGTTCTTGGATAAAGCAGCTATTATTCAAACATCACAACAACAACAACAACAACAATCTGCAAAAACAATTAATCCATGGAGACTTTGTAGAGTTACACAAGTAGAAAATGCAAAAATCTTGCTAAGTATGGTACCTGTTTTTTGTTGTACAATTATTATGACACTTTGTCTAGCCCAACTTCAGACATTTTCAATTCAACAAGGCTTCACCATGGATACAAGGATCACAAATTCCTTTCACATACCACCTGCCTCATTGCCAATCATCCCCATTGTGTTCTTGATCATCATCATCCCCGTCTACGATCAAATCATCGTTCCAATCTTGCGCAAGTTTACCGGCATTCCCACAGGTAAGGCTGTCAAGAGAACGAGTTTAACTGAATTTGGACGGGTCAAAATAGATTAATGAGCTAATAAATAAGTTGATTGAGCTAAATTTGGCAGGTCAAAATGAACTGAGTTAATAAATGGGCAGGGGCGAGTCATTAACTCGTCCTGATATTACTTGAGGTGAAATGAATTGGGCCAAAATAGGCTAGCTAAACAATAAGTCATAACTCAACCAGTCCAACTCTTACTAAATTATATATCTTTATTTTGTTTTCTTATTTATAAAAATTACATATTGAAACTTTCTTTTTCTTTATATATAATGATATTGATTACATATTAAAATTAAAGTTTCTTTTTCTTTTCTGAATGTAATGGATCAAAATGATTTGAATTAATAAACAAATGGGTTATTAATCCATCCAAAAATTACTTGGTCTAAAATGAGTTTGATCCCAATAGCCCAAAACACTTACATGCTTTGGGCGAGTTTGAGTTGTATTTATAAATGGATGGTTTGGGCGAGTTGAGCATATCATATCTTTATAGGCTAATTTTGTCACTTCTACCTATACAGGCATAACATACTTGCAACGAGTCGGGGTTGGCTTAGTCCTCTCCGCTTTATCTATGACAGCAGCATCCATCTTAGAAGTCAAGCGCAAACAAGTAGCACGGGAACACAACATGCTTGATGCGATTCCCGTGCTACAACCATTGCCTATTAGTGTGTTTTGGCTCTCAATCCAATTCTTCATATTTGGAATTGCAGATATGTTTACCTATGTGGGACTTCTTGAATTCTTCTACTCTCAAGCACCAAAGGAATTGAAATCAGTGTCATCATGTTTTCTATGGACTTCAATGTCAATTGGATATTTCTTGAGTTCAATTATTGTGAAAATTGTGAACAAGGCAACTAAAAAAGTTACAAATAGTGGAGGGTGGTTAGTTGGGAATAATTTTAATAGGAACCATTTAAATTTATTTTACTTGATGTTAGCTGTGTTGTGTTGTTTGAATTTTTGTGTCTATTTGGTTGTTGCTAGTAAGTATAAGTATAGGGTACAAAAAAGTCCTAGTGATCAAGATGATAGTAGAGTACATGCTCTAAAAGATCGAAGCAGTCTCTCGACCTTCTCAAGGCAAGAGTAGAGTTGATCAATAAGCACTATCAGCTTCTCCAAATCTCATTTACAGGATTTCAGTGGATATGTTATTGTTATTGTTGACGAAGATTTAAAAGTGAAATTTATGTTATTTGCTATATATTAGCAAGGATATCAGTTTCTTTCTAATTGTACTTGGAAAATTCAGTTATTTTGAAAATTGAAATATTAGTTCCTTATTGTTGGTTGTCTAGCAAAAGGTCTTTCTATTTTATATTTAAAATATTGATTTGCTATATTCAATCAATTGTATTTCTCATTAAGGAAAATTAAAGGAGTAAATACTATTTCAAATTGAGTAACTTTGCCCTCTATTAAAATTGTTTTGATCTAAATTTATCTTTTCCTCAAGAAAAAGTCTCGTTTTTATCCTTGATACCTAACGAAACTTCAATTCAAGAGTTATTTCAGACCATCATTAAAAATTAAGAAAGATAAAATTGAATGCATACAGAAAGTTCACTCATTTTACGTTAGAACTCCTCAATAGCATTAATGGTAAATTTAACGCGATTTGCTAACGGTAGATAAAGACAGCCAAAATTCGGTACGTTTAAGATTTATTATGTATATATATAAAAAAATATATACTTTTTAACTTATATATATACAATTTAAATTTTATTGCTTAAATTATAGTCAAAAGTTTAGAATAAATCAATGTTCACTCAGGTAATTTATGCAAAGTAATTCTCACTAAATAATTCGAAATATTGATATACATGAAAATAATAATAATAATTATTATTATTATATATACATTAAAAAAAATTATAATTTCCATTAAAAAGAGGTTCAGAATCCCCTTAGCTTTACCTGATTCCGAATCTCCTCTAATAATAGTGACAAACACAAAAAAACTAACACTCCATGCAAATCCATTACGTGGCTACAAGGCTCAGAAATACAAGCCACCTCGACGACACATGCATGCCTACGTGCCCAGCCAAAAATCCGCCACATCATACTATGCCACCACAACGACACATGCATGCCTACGTGCCCACCCAAAAATACACCACATCATACAATGCCACCTCATCAAATATAAAAACAAAAACCTAATAAAGCTCCACCCAACTCAACCCCATCCATTTCAATCACTTTTTTATATTTCAAAAAATTTCAAGAAAAACTGTCTAATTATTTCAATATTATTATTTCTATCATTATGGCTTCTACAACAAAAGGTCATGAGCAAGTTCCACCAGGAGAGCCTATGTCAATGGGGCAACATATGCTAGACAAAGGGGCTCAAATGATGCAATCTTTAAAACCTATCAAGCAAATGAACCAACATGTGTGTCGATCGGGTGAATATACATTAAATTTTTTTTAATATAACTATAGGTATAAATAATTATGAAATTATATGCAGGGGTGGAGTATATATTATCTGATCGTATCTTTGAAAGTTTGCCTCAAGAAGAACAAAAACTTTGGCATTCTCATGCACACGAGGTTTGTACCTTAATTTTCATTTTTTTTAACACCATATATTAGTAGACGAATGATTTTGTAGTCCTTTATAAATTTATTTTTAGTTTTATATATCGATTTTACAAGAAATTAAATATTCATTTTTACACCCAAGACTCATGAGATTGATCTTTTTTTTTTCTTTTCTCGAAAGGTTATTTTCTTCTTTCTGAGCGGTCGTAGAGATCGTTTTCTCCTAGTAGGTTAGTTACCATATTACTACAATAAAAATCACTTTTAGGGGAATAAATATATAAATTAATAAAGAGTAATAAAGTTTTAGCGGTATTAGTCAATTGTCATTGGATTTAATGTCCTATAGGCTTCAGGGACATCTGCAAAGTGTGTTAATTGACGCTAAAAATATATATTTAGCTAGGGGCAGACCCACGTGAGTTCCAGACTTCCAGGGGATCACCCGAACCCCCTGACAAAAAACTACAATGTATATATATATAAGGTAAATTTTATGTATTTATGTAGATATATTATTTCCTCCGTTCCTTTTTTATATGTCATCTTTTTAATTTGCACTTGCATTAAGAAATTAAGTAAATTTACCCTTCTGCCCTTATTTAATGTTTTCTTAAGTCAACTTTATAATAAATGATGAATATGTTAGATTTCAAAAATTAAAATGCATTTGGATGACTATTTAAATTTTTGAGTTTATTTTTTGAGTCAAATTTTTTCACCAATTGATCCAAAAAATTTAAAAATTAATTTTTCCCACCTCAATTTTCCTATATATTTGTGTAAAAATGTTTTAATTTGTTTGTTGATACTTCTTTTTCAAAATCAGATTTTTTAGAATAGTGAATGGAAAAAGAAGCAAATGTATGAAGTACTCCAATGAATATTAATTACTTATAGATTTTCTAGGTTGGTCAAAGTATATATTTTCAAGATTAATTAACTACTCTATCAAGGATATAATGGGAAGAATATGGTAATTTGTTTATTGAATTTATAAAACGACAAGTATTGTGGTCCATCTATTTATAGAAAGGGATGACATATAAAAAGGAACAGAGGAAATAATTTTGAACCCCTCATGAGCAAGAAGAAAGCTATAGCACAATGACATGTCTACTTAAAGTTCAACTTTTGAGTCTGGAATTTGCATCCCGGCGTTAGCGTTTCATTTTTTTTTACCTTTTTTTTCATTTAGTTTCAGTTTCTAATTTTCTCGTTTTTTTTAAAGTGTGGATTTGAACCTAAAAAAAATCAAGGTCTCATTCCTAAAGGCTAAATCACTTTTCACTTTCCAAATCCCTATTTTTCGAACCCCTTGAGTGAAATCTTGGATCCGCCACTGTATTTAGCGGTAATATGTAAGCTATTGTCATTAATTAATTATTGCTAAAGATCATTTTTGGTGGTATATTTATTATGTTATTAAATTTTTTTGTACTTGTAATTACATAAAACACCTCTTATGTTTCATTGTACATTTGTACTTGGTCTAAAATAAGTCATATATATATATTTTATATTTATATAACGGTTTGATCTTTGTGAAAATTTGATATGATAGATAAAATCAGGACTTTGGGTGAATCCAAGAGTTCCAGAAATGGTAATAAGGCCTGAACTGGAGAATCTTACCAAAACCTATGGCAAATTCTGGTGTACGTGGCAGACAGATAGAGGTAACTTTACCATTTAACAAATTATAAATCAGTCTCGTTTCAGTTCATGTGACACTATTGACAATTTCGAGAGTCAAACGAGTTTCTTTTAAGTCTTTAATAATAGTATATTAGTCCTCTCATCTCAATTTGGGCATTATATTGTGTTGATTATTTTGATTTTGAGATTCAAACGAATTATTCTATTTTAAATTCTTCGATCATTTGAAATTTGGTACTAATTGCTAATTTAACTTGCAATTTCAAAGGTGACAAGTTACCAATTGGGCCTCCATCACTAATGATGTCTCCACAACCAGTAGATTTAGGCATTGTGAAAATAGGTCTAGTCAAGAAGAGAGATGACAAGTACAACATATCGACCGACGCCATGAAAACAGCTCGGGCTGATTTATCCGAGCGCACCCGTCTCAATCCGAGGGCGGATTATTGGGTGGAGCATGGTAAGGGTTTCATGATCGATGTTGAGGATGTTGAGATGAAGAAGATAGCACCATTTCCATGAGTTTGTATACAAGCTTTTGCATGCATGGTTTGCAAAGATGTTAATGTTTTGTTTTTAAAAGGCATTTACTAAAAAGCAATATATGAATATCTATGTGAAGTTCAACCCTTGCATGAAGCAATTTAGTTTTTTTTTTTTTTGATTCAGTGAAAGTTGACTATTTGGGTTCAAAGATTGTTTCTGTATGCAGTGTAATTATCAGGTTTCACTAATAAAATTTTGTATTAAAGTTAAGTTGCATTCAACCCTTAAATTTAAGTTAGATACAACCCTCCTCTAATGTTTTCTTTTGATACATGTATTTTTTATATTAAATGTACTCTGACACACATAGGGAGAGAACTAAGCAAAAGAGTTAATATGTATCATGGATATTAAATACATATAATATTGATATCAGAAATATTATGAAATATAAATACATAGAGAGACAAGGGAGTGAGGCAACCCTCCTCTAATGTTTTCTTTTGGTACAATTTTTTTATATCAAAAGTACTCTGACACATATAGGGAGAGAGGTAAGCAAAAGAGTTAATATGTATCATGGATATTAAATACATATAATATTGATATCAAAAACATTATGAAATATAAATACATAGAGAGATAAGGGAGTGAGGCAAGCGAAATAGGAAAGAAGCGAGGAGAGAGTCTATGTATTATTTAATTTTAGAAAAGAGAGTTACATTTATTTAATTTTTTATACATATTTTACTCTCATATATTCTAAAAAGATACTGTAATTGATTATAGTTTAATAATTAATTTTTTTTTCAATTGATAGTATAACATTTCTTGTAATATCTTGTAAGACAAGAATAAATATATATAAATTATTGTACATTGCATAACAACACAAATGTTTAAATCTCTCTTATTGATTATAATTTTTAAAATATTTTCAATAGTTTTCAATGGAATCAGTTGTTATATAAACTATTAAAATTATTCTAAAAGTGTTTACAAATAAAATTAAGACTTCACTTGATTGCATATGCCAATTAGAATATATTTTTTTTTTACTTATATAATATTTTGTAATACTTTTTATTACAAAACAAAAAGAAACAATATTATAGTGATTGTTACACATTCAAAGTTAAGACAATTTTTTTTTAAATTTTAATTATTTGATAATCTAATTAGTTTGAGCTTGAAATCAAAGAATTGAAAAACATTTTACAAAGTCAATATTAAAACATGATTGACAAATTGAAGTGAATCACACAAGTTAAGAAATAAAATGTAACTATAAATTTAGTTTTCTACATTTAAAAAAATTATAATTACATCAACAATAAAATTTCAAATATATGTGCATAATAATTAGTAAGAGATTAACGACAAATTATTAAGAATATTTTAATAAATAGTAACAATAAATCATTTTTTTTTATATTTGAATGATTATTATGTATTGTTTATTTCACTCATTAAATTTTCTTTCTTTCATCTTCCATAGTTACTTCTTTTTACAACATTGTTACATTTTTCATTTATATTAATATTAAAATCTTTGTTATTACTAGTATATATATGCTTTTGTATTTAAAATAAATTATACTTAATTTAATCTATATATATTTGAGTACGTACTCAGATACATGTATTTGACATGGTACGAAAGAGATGTGAGAGCATGTAACCAGTGAAATTTGTATTTTTTTGAGACGAGAGTTGAGTTTGAAATTTAGTTTACAAATATTTAAATATATAATAGATACCTCGAAGTATGAATATGCACGCATCATACCATCTAATTTGCTAATGTACAATTAAAAAAACAAATCATATACCCCACTTGTTGAACATAATGCCATTTTCCACAATAAAAAAACCCAGCTAAACCATCTCTGTAATATTCCATCAACTTCTCAACCATTACCTCTAAACGAAAAAAATCATATCTTTTTAAAAATGGGTTTTCTCAAATCCCTTAATCATCATCTTCTTCATGCTCAATAACATTTTCATAATCAAATTCTTTTCATTTCTTGGACTCATAGCCATTTTTTTACTCTTTTATTCGATTCTCACAGTACCAGAGCCAATGCAGAATGTACAACTCAACGAAGCAGACACCAACAAAACTGAAGTTTATTCAGTTTGGGCGATTCCATCGGAAGATGTCAGTGTTAGGGTTAAGAAATTGATGGGTGGACTTAGATCGGAATTTGGTGGGCCCCAATTTGAACCTCACGTGACAGTCGTCGGAGCGGTGAGGTTAACGGAGGAGGAGGCACGTGACAAGTTTCGAAGAGGATGTGAAGGGGTGAAGAAGGTGTATAGTGTTACTGTGGAGAAAGTTGATATTGGGACTTTTTTTTATCAATGCGTTTATCTTTTGCTTCATCCGACTAATGAGGTAAAAAAAATTAATCTTTTTATTGTTTGACTTTTTAGTTGTAGTCGTAATCGTAGTCGTAGACTCGTAGTATTATAGCTTGTGTAGTTTCTTGTCCTTAATTTGATTTATGTTAGTATCTGTTTGATTCGTTGTATCTCGATTATAGTATAGTGCCTTGGTTTTTGTTCCGATGATGTGTTGATTCTTTATACCTCGATTATCGTATTGTTTTGTTACTATATGTTTGATTCCTTGTACCTCAATTTCTATTCCGCTGTGTTGATTACTTGTACTTTGATTATCGTATTTTTTGTTACTATATGCTACTATATGTTGATTCCTTTGTACCTCGTCTATTCCTACATGTTGATTACTTGTACCTCGATTATCGTAATGTTTTGTTACCATTTGCTACTATATGTTGAATCCTTGTACCTCAATTTTGGTTTCTATGTGTTGATTACTTGTACCTTGATTGTCGTACTGTTTTATTCAAATTTTTATTAGTGTGTTTGTTTATCTTTTGCTTCATCCCATCACTGAGGCAGAAACAGATCTTTTAAAAAAAAAAGAAAAAGATTTTCATTTGAATTGTTAGTAGTCGTAGTAGTATTGCTCTAGTAGTTTCTTGTTCTTTGGTTTTTTTACTATAGATAGATTCTTTGTACCTCGATTATCATACTCTTTTGTTACTATATGTTGATTCCTTGTATGCCGATTTCTGGTCCTATGTGTTGATTACTTGTACTTCTACTATCGTACTATTTTGTTGTCATCTGCTTACTATGTGTTGATTCTTTATACCTTTATGTGTTAGCAATACTATGTGTTTTCACTTTTGAAGGGTCAAAATTATTTAACTTAGGGAAATCAAGCTTTTAGCCAGTAGAACTGTCAATGTCATATCAACCTTGCAACTGGAAAAAAGAAAACAGAATCCATATATAGGGAACTATGGAAGTTTACTTATTCTTTACGTTGATTTTTTTAAATGTATGATCACTTTTAAGTTGAGCTGCTGAGGATAAATTAGTGATATGGAATTCCTTTCTACCAGGTTGTGGAGGCTAGTGCACGCTGCTGCAGCAGCTTTGGTTACAACAGCTCAAGTCGTAAGTTATACATTCTATCTTTGTATTTTCTGGCACTTTTATAATTTAGTCGTTTTGCCTTTTTCATGGTTTCGACTTCTCTGTTTGTCTCTGTATCATCTTGTTACATTATAGTAGTCAGATACTTACTCGTAATGTTCATAAAACAGAATAAATGATAGCGAGAATAATTCCTTTTAATCCCTTTACTTCC
The DNA here is from genome assembly GCF_000226075.1 of Solanum tuberosum. NCBI lineage: Eukaryota > Viridiplantae > Streptophyta > Magnoliopsida > Solanales > Solanaceae > Solanum > Solanum tuberosum. The sequence continues at coordinate 914,262 of NW_006239139.1, read as the reverse complement.
CAATGGATTGAACTTGCCTGAATATCCTTTTTGTCACATTCCTTAAATCTCCTAAACAAGGAGCCATGTTCACCTCAAACTTCCTTCATATCCCCCTTCGTTCCAATTTCAAATCAACATTGTTATTTGGATGAATTTCTGATAGTCTACCTTCACGATAGCAACTAGCACACGCCTCGACTAATTCCATGGTATCTGGACCAATTTGCACACGCCTCGACTAATTCCACAGGATACATGTTGTTGTGAACCAAGCTGACTCGGTAAGGGCCTATGGGCTATTAAATACTTTTAATTGGGGATCCAGGCCCAATTAGTATCTCTATTAAAAAGGACTAGAAGTTAGAAGAAGGGGCATGAAAATTATGTGAAGCTTTGGCTTTCTGATCCTCTCATCTCCTTTCTATGGTCTAGAATCTCATCCCCTTCTAGTTACATTCTTCTATGTTATCTATCTATAATTAGTGTGTTGTTACTTTGTTGTGGGTATTATACGTTGTAACTTGTATTCCGTAATAACAATATATATATCAGTGTTTGTGTTGAAAATTGAGTTTGTTACATTGGTGCTTTCCTCCATCGGTCTCCAACAATGGCGATGTTTCTACCTAGATTCAGCGGCGACGGCAACCCAGAGAGCTGGATTTTCTGGCCGATTTGTACTTCACAAATCTTGGCTTCGACGAGAATGATTGTTTTCCACTTCCTTCATTCTACCTTTATGGTGAAGCCTATTTCACAATAAGCTAATTTTTGATTGGAAGCATTTCAAGGGTAAATTTGCTCAGTGCTTTCAACAACAAACCAACAACAATGTAGTGGGGCGTCTAGCTAATTCATCACAAGTTCATTTTTGACTGCGTTAATTATGTCCCTATAGTTTCACAATCAGCTGTGGTGTCTCCCAGTCATTTTCCAGCATCATCTGCCCTTGATTTTGCCTATGAAACTGGTAACTCAAAGGCGGACTTTGTGCTTTATAAATTGCCAGAGACGTATTAACATGTGGATTCCTTGGCATTGATTACTGGAAGTAATACTGAGACTGAAGCACTTAAAGACAGGTACTCACCTCATACAGGGAATGCAAAGTCAGTAGAGGGAGCAAATTTGGTATCGGGACCTTTTTTCAATGCTGAAAACAAGGCGTTCGATGAAATGTCACACACAACAGTGAGCTTTGAAATT
>NW_006239139.1:904101-905696 GCF_000226075.1 Solanum tuberosum | reverse complement strand
AAATTATGTGAAGCTTTGGCTTTCTGATCCTCTCATCTCCTTTCTATGGTCTAGAATCTCATCCCCTTCTAGTTACATTCTTCTATGTTATCTATCTATAATTAGTGTGTTGTTACTTTGTTGTGGGTATTATACGTTGTAACTTGTATTCCGTAATAACAATATATATATCAGTGTTTGTGTTGAAAATTGAGTTTGTTACATTGGTGCTTTCATCCAGAGGTCTCTCTAATGGAGGACCAAAAAGTACTCAAGGCTTTCGTTGATGATTCAATTCGGGATTCAATACAAGAAATGAAGGATTCTATCTCTAAAGATCTCGCGGAATGTCGTTCGATGTTGCTGGAGGTTTTGGGGGAAAAGAATACGACCTCTTTTGAACCCAAAAACATAGTTATGAACGTCAAATTAGGGCAGTTTCGAGGTGAGAATTCGGACGCTTGGATAGTTCAAGCAGAGCATTATTTTAACTGCTATAAAATTGAGGAAGATCAGAAGCTTAATGTGGCTTCGTTCTATTTTGATGGTGAGGCTTTGGAATGGTATGGATGGTTAGTTCGCAACAATCAACTCGCTGGTTGGGACCATTTTGTGGACAAATTGATGATTCGTTTTCGCTCCCGTACTAGAGACACACATCGCGGGTTCTTATCCATTCCCACGAACAAGAATAATAGGACAGTGGAGTATTATCAGGAGGCTATTCCATCGTGGGGTAATATTACTAATTCATCCTCGCCTCAGTCTTATCAATACGATATCCTTATTGGAAATTATGAGGTAGGCCACGTGTTCGATAAAATGCCTGAGAAGTGTAATGATGCACATTTTTCGGACAGTACCTCCATTGGTAATAATAGGAACACTTTTGAAGAAATGGACAATAGGCCATCACTAATGATTTCTTCCATGCTTAGTGGGTATGATCAAATGGTGACAGATCCATATATGTCTAATAACACTACTAAGGATGAAGCAATTTCATTTCCAAACAATGTTCTCTCTCAATCACCTCAGTATGGTCATGACCATTTAAGTCGAGAAGGTGGACAACATGTTCGTACCTTATCCTATGAGACACATCCACCACAAGAGCCCACTAGTTTGTCGTTGTCTGCTTTCAGTGTGCACAATGATTATTCCTTGAGCACTTTTGTTAATGATGCTAAGCTCGTGAAAGTAATAACTGTTGTGAAGTCGTGGAAGGTGGTAGTTGCTGGACGGGAGTACAATGAGTGTGAGCTCATTGATCACTTGGGACTGTTGGTAATGGACGAGGTAACTATTAAACATTTCAGACTTAGTACAACAAGGATGTTCGACGACAGTCTTCGGTGGTTTTGTGTCATTGGTTGTGGCCACAAGGTCGCAAGACCGTTAATTGGAGATCCTAATTTTAGTTGGACTGTTATTTTTAAAGAGTACCAAATGGCTGGAGTAGTTAAGAGGGCGAATACATTAGTTTCTGTGGCAGCCGAAAATTATAAGTTCACTTGTCTTATGTCACTGGATCGGCCAGAGGTGGTGCCAACTGATTGTCCAATTGATTTTTATATCCAAACAACTTCACTGGTCGGTCGACGAATTAGGTACTG
>NW_006239139.1:897287-903533 GCF_000226075.1 Solanum tuberosum | reverse complement strand
AAATTATGTGAAGCTTTGGCTTTCTGATCCTCTCATCTCCTTTCTATGGTCTAGAATCTCATCCCCTTCTAGTTACATTCTTCTATGTTATCTATCTATAATTAGTGTGTTGTTACTTTGTTGTGGGTATTATACGTTGTAACTTGTATTCCGTAATAACAATATATATATCAGTGTTTGTGTTGAAAATTGAGTTTGTTACACATGTCACCTCCCATCAACAACTAATACTAGGTAACTCTATCTACCAAGGCTAGAACAGATGGGATGATAGTAACTAGCTCATTTGGAATATAGAACTCAACAATTGGTTAGAGGCTCCTTTGGAATCTTAAGTTCCCCTATGTGAAAGCTAAATCTAAATACTCATGTTGCCTGAATATATGGTGTTGATTTGTTGCCAGTTTGTACATGATGTTCTTTGGGAAGTCGGGAATTTGAAATGTTACATAACTATCTATGGTGAATGACTCATGTCTTGAAGTAAACACACTTTTCTTGATCTTTTTCGTTTCGTCTGATAGTGAGTGCGGACAAACTCTAGGATAAAGCAAGATGCTATGCTATTCTGAAAGCAGCAAGTTGTGCAATTTGTATCAGACGTAAATCTATTTACTCCTCGAGCTGTCAACTTACTTTCTTCTAGATTCTTTCTATCATGAGCTGGGTTTTCTATTGCTGATGTACAGTTTTTATACCATTCAGCATATATGCCACATATGAGCATTCTATATGCCGATTTGACGGATGAAGAAAAGAAGAAAGCTCAAGAGAAGGCTTATATCCTTGATGAGAGCATTGGCAACTTGAGCTTCCAGATATCACGCCTTGCATTGTACAAAACAGACACTGAAGACAAAAGCCTCAAATCGTGGGAGAAGATTGAAGAATACAATCTCAGCTAGCACTAACTAGTTCTAACGACACTGTTAAATCGCCACGAGCTGAAACTCTTTGTTCAAGAAAATGTGGCGTACCTTATCTTTACCTTAATTTTCATTGCCAGCAACTTTCAAGTCTTTTTCATGTCTTGTACATGAGAACTGTGCTGTTGGGGCTTCCTTTTTCTGCATATTTTGGGTTTTTGCAAAACTTCCAGGAGTTATTAATTACACAACCATATAAAGCGTTGCAATTGCCATTTTTTTGGTCTTTATTTAAGCTGTCAAGAATTTCATAATACAAGTCCAACATAGCTCTATGGAGTACCAATCAATAGGTTCTCTTTGACCAGACTCTGGTTTGAGCCTTATGTATGAGGTTGCCTTTGTTAAGGGATTGAGAGACTTTTTGGCACGAATCTTGATTTAGTTGTTATTCCAACACAGGTGGACATGTGTTGAGAAACAAAAGAAGAAAAAAAGAGATTCTCTTTGAACTTTGATGTTTGTTTAAGATAATCGTTGAGTTCTCTTTGGACTAGATAGGATTATTTTGGAATGGTAAGTTTTCTTTTTATTGTTAAACTAGAGGTCTTGGTTCGAGCACCGAGTATTAGGCTGCCTTTGTTAGAGGGACTGGGAGATTTTGCAAAAGGGATTCTCTTTGATACTTGATATTCAACCGAACATGAATCTAAATTTAATCAAACGCTAACACAAATATCAACCACCAAATATTAGATTAAAAGATGACACCGAAGTTGGATTTATTTTTCCCATTTAATGTAAAACTATTCAATTAAAAAGTTGGTTATCATAACTAAAACTTTTTTGAAAAATTAAGAATACTCGAGTAATAATTTCATTAAAAGAATAATACTCTCACAATCTCAACTTATATAATTTAGTTCAAATTTCGAGACTTAAAGTAAAAAAAAATTGGATCAAATTTATTCGTATATTTAAAAAAATGTTAAATTATTAGATATACATTTATAAAAAAAAATTACGTAGTTCTTATATATATATAAGTTATTTTTCAAAAACCTTAATATAATTTATTCGAATGGAATATAAATTTGATCCTCGAAATTCAAAGTACGTTGTATAAATTTATTTATTTTTTAAAAAAGAAAGAGCAATCTTCCTTCAAATTTACAACCATGACATGAAAATCAAATAAAACCAAAATCACCTTACCATCCTACTAAGAAAGTAACAAGAATTTTGTTCCAATTATAAATTGCATTTTGTTCTATAATCCAAAAAATGAAGCATTCATCCGTAGCTTGTTCAAATAGGGTAATTTGGAGATTGTGTTTGAAAGGTTTGATTAGTCGAAGTCAAAATTAAATGGGGTTCAGTGTTTGAGTTTGAGGACAATAACAATGGAGGATTGCTCCTTGAGGAAAGTTGATAAGAATCGGGTTATCAGAATAAACAACAAAATAATGCGGAAGCGAAATTATAAAGATTAAAGACAAAAATTGAAAGATATTTGAAATTCAAGAATGAAATCCCTAATTTCAAGATAAAGTGCTAAGAACCCTAATTGATCTTAGTATTCAAAATTAGTAAATTAAGGCTAATTATGATACTAATAGAGTCAATTCAAGAACATAGATCAAAAGTGATCTAGACCCCCTATTACGAAGAAATTAGAGACAACAATTAGTATAAGACTAATCACCTTCTTTAATTTACGAATAGAAACCAAAGATATCAAATTAAGAATTAATTTTACCTCTTAAAGAATTGTTCTTATAAGGTTGTACGATAAATCGATAGTCACCACACACAGTAAAGAAGAGAAAACCTCTCAAATAATATTAATCATGTCTATCTATAAATAATAAAATTCACTCCTATATATAGGGAAAACCTATCCGAAATAGAATAGGATTTAAATCCTACTTTTATGGAAAACTTTAAATCAGGAAAACTTAGGTAACTTTTAAACTAGAAAATTTTAAACTAGAAAAACTTTAAAATAGGAAATATTTTAAACTAGGAAAACTTTTAAAATAGAAACTTTTGACTTTAAGCGTTCAGCTTTTTAGACTTTTTTATTAGACTTCGTATAGCCAAATCTTCTTTCTTTTGGGCTTGAATTTGAACATCTCTTTCGTGATAAACATATTCTTGATTTTGTATTGAAGCCCGTCAACTTTAGTACAAGTAGGCTGACATGGATGCTATCAACATTAAAATTAATTTAACATGAGAAGAAAAATGATAAAGAGAGACGGTCAAAAATATAATACACCATATAATAATAATTTTATTATTATTTATTTTGAATGTATGAAAATATAAAAACTAAGAGACAAGAAGGAAGATTTCGGTATGACCTTAACAAACATTATTTTGAGTCATTTGGCAACTAATAAAGTCGTCGAATTTGCGGTTCACACAAAGTCTTATCTCTAGAATCAGTAGATAATTAGTCATATTCATATAACATGAGATGTATATGTTTTATTTAAAAATATATTTTGGACTGGTTTAGAGTCGCCACTTAATTTTTAAGAAAAATCAAGAAAACTGTTGTTTTCAAAAGACTAAAACAGGAATCTAGTGAAAACTTGTAAAGGGGTTCGAGGTTCATATTAACATTCTAGGAAGGTTTTAAAAGCACCTAGAATGTCCACTAATGTGGTTATCCGACAATTAATTATTTGGCTAAAATAATTTAACTTAATTTAAATTGCAAAATTGAGTTGTTTTATAGTTAGAACTATTTTAAAGGGGAAAAGGGAAGTACTTAAATATGATCTCAGTTGAGCTAATTTTGCAAGAATTTTATTCTTTAAGTCTTGTTAAGCGATGACTGATTCAGTTAAATTGTTTAAACAAAATAAGCGTCTTTCGGGGATTTGAACTTTTTCACCCTAAGATTAACAACAAACATTAACAGGTAAGCAAACATAGTTAAGGTGAAGAGGGAAAGAGATTTGGGCCCAAATCTGGTTTTTTCTGTCCGTCTGGGCCAGTATTTGGACCCATTTGGTACCTGTCCTAATCTAACACAAAATAGAATGTTTTCTCTTTGGGCCGGCCCAATTCTTTCACCTATCCTAACCTGTCCTAAACTTTTAACATAAAATAAAATATTGCTTGGGCCTTAGGCCCAAATTTTCACATGTCCTAAATTCTAACAAGATAATAACAAGGGCTTATGCCCAAAATAACAAAAATACAATTTTCGGAACTAAGAGTCGGCCTTCGGCCCAATCTTTTTAGATCCCGATCGGCTCCATACTATTTCAACTCTGGGACCTGTTCGTCAATTTTTAGGACCGGCCGACTCGATGAAGGCGGAATTTAAGCCTTTATGGCTCTCCGAAATGCAAAGGGAAGGATGAGTTCATAGTGAACTCAGACAAATTTCACATGCAACGAAGAGATAACCAAAAGTTAGAATAGAGGTAAAATTCCAACAAAACGATAATCAAATAATTAACACAAGATGGAGATTAGCACATAAATTACTTTAGAACAATTATGAAGACTAATATGTCTCTTGATAGAAAGATTAAGAATTCATAACTAAAGAAATGATATAATTACAGTAACTCATTAAAATCAAGAAGGACCATTTAGTTTAAGAGACTTATTAATTAGGTAGAAAGATGACATCAACTAAGTGAACTGAAGCACTGCCAATTAGTGAACTAAATAAAATTAAATGCTACTCACAACTATACCAGGGCAAGAAAACTAAGAAAAGAAATGCTTAAGCAATCTGAATAGAATTTCCAAATCCACAATTTCACAATAAATGATTGAGTGCAAATCTAACTAGCTATTTTCAAAGATCCAAACACTTACATTCTTGGCAATTAATGAAGAGGCAAAAACAAAATATATTAGTAGCGTGTAGCATATTCTAAATCAGGAAATATCATGCCGACTTAGGATTAAGACACGTCTGATAGACAAGAGGAAAGAGACTTGCACGCTGATTACTGAAAATTGAAAACCAAGAGAAAGAAAAATCTTAACGAAACGGTATGTGAGACTATGTAATTGGACCCATTAAACTCGATGAAGGTGAATCCAAACTTAATATCAAACAAACACAATAATGAGACAGAACTAATAGATATCAAACCGATTTGATGACTAGAAGAACAGACCTCCCAATAACTAAGAGACTCAGACTTGTTTCGGCAAACATAACCAAAGGCGAGGAGTAACGGAAATACGAAAATAAACTTACACCATCAAGGAGTCCGATTCGCGCATCTAACTAAAGGCAAAGAAAGGGTGACACGAGGTTGAGCACTAATTATTTTCAACAGGTTCATAACAAATAGACATAAACTAAGACAAATATGATATTTCGAAAATGACCATGACTTATTTAGACGACAAGGAAAAGAAAAATCAGCAACCAACAAAACAATCTTCCAACATCTATACGCCTGTATTCAGGTCACGTTCAGGACAAAACAAAATAAGAGAAGCTACGATGTCTCTTTAAAACCAACAAATAAACTTTTAGAGTGCAGGGAACTAGGACGATGACGAGCAAGGAAGCCACGGTAAACTCCACCACGCAATCACGAACGGAACAAGCGAAAGGCCCTCGTTTACCCTTATTCGAATGTGTTTTTATATGTATTTTTGTGACTAATTGCTTGCACTATTCTCTTTGCCTTGGATCAAATTTTCCGGAAAAAAAAAAATCCTTTCACAAATTTTCCGCCCCCCTTTCACAGATAACCAAAAAGATCTTATATAGGGGGAAATTAGGGTTCCAAAATAGGGGGGAAAACGGATGAATTCGGGTGGAAATTCGAAATTCAAACGCCATAAATTTCTTGCACCAATTCGGATAAACACCTTTTTTTCTTGAGGTTTTTTTACTCATTCCGAAAGAGGGAATGGAAGAAGAACGTGCCTACCGCCTGCTACAAGGACGAAATTACAGGTGCTTTACATAGACGCCGTGAATCGCTTTCCGTCTATTTGGATTGACGTTGCCGGTTGCTTTCCGTGTATTGCCCTGCTATTCACGTTACTCGGTTTTTGCTGGAAGGAAAAGAAGAACAAATGGTATATGGGTGGGGTCCATTTGGTGTTGTCTATTTGATGTATGTATGTATTGTAATTATATGGGGCATAGTTTTCTTTGCTTTGGGCTGGGTCAGAGTGGATATGGGCATATAAGTGGGCTGTTGGGATGAAAAGGAATTGGAAATGTGGGCTGGAAGGGTTGGGTAGAAGTGGGCTGGGAATATGTAAAGTACAAGGCCCAAAATTGGCTTGAGGATTTGAAGGAATTGGATGATTTGGCTAAAATTTAAAATAGAGAATTAATCGGTAATTTAGCCAAAACGGATTTAAGGTGTAATTAGAG
>NW_006239139.1:896073-897187 GCF_000226075.1 Solanum tuberosum | reverse complement strand
TCCTTGCATTTTCCCAAAGCACGGTACATGTCGGACAAGATGACAGGCGCTATAGGATAATACTTTACTTTCCCTTGGTTCAAATGCCCGTAGAAGAGAGTGTGTGCAAGCATTATTACCCGGGTGTTGATGCTGAGGCTCGGGCCGTGTGGAAAAACCATGGTGCCCAATAGCGCGATAGTGAATGCCAAAGGTCTGATCCCGTCCCATTCTCTGAAGGTAACCCTGAACTCTTGATTGTAATTCGCATAAAAGGTTGCATTCCCAAATCTAACATAGAGATCCATGAAGGAAACGCTAGAACCATCGGCCCAGAAGGCGTAATCCTTTCTTAATCCGAGCCAATTTATAATATCCTCGAGAGTAGGCTTGTTAGGGATTAAGATGTGTTCCTGTTTTCTCACTCTTCTTTCAAGCCCTGTACCGACTGTGTCTATTCCATCCCGAATTTCCTCAATTGTCGGGGTGATTTCCATAGTTCCAAATCTGAACACCATTTTCTCGTTGTCCCAATAACCCGTGAGCACTTCAATAAGCTCGGGCCACCCAACCATGTTGATGAGTTCTGTCAAGGCCCCTACATATTTGTTGAGATCCCTTTTGTGAAATGCATTGAGGTCGTTGTACCACATCTTAAGCAAAACTGGAGCTTCCACTACCATGTCAAATTTAGGAAATCGGTCCATACCTTCAAAATAAAGCACGGTTAAGATTCCCTCCCCCAAATAGGCAACAATTAGGTTTCCACACATACATCTTTCAAATGTCAAATAATATGATATGTCGTTAAGTCGTGGACCTTAGACATGATTTTTGGCGGTTTTATTAATGGACTTAATACGCCTTGGGTATTAAGCCGTCTTAGGCTAATGCTTAGATTTGGATTTGGTTTCGCTCTACTCTAGGTTGACTAGAATTGGTTGAGAATTGACGGTTACCCGAGTCGGACAAACAACGGGGTGAAACCTAATAAACGACGTTGGATGACCACAAGCCAACTATTCGTTCATTACTTCCAAAAAATTCGACTTGTGTTTTTTCTGAAGGACAGTCGTGGTAAGCCACGTAACCGCCTTTTTTCCTAATGCAATCTATTTGCCGTTTGGCGAAATCG
>NW_006239139.1:886680-896002 GCF_000226075.1 Solanum tuberosum | reverse complement strand
AAAATATATTTTGGACTGGTTTAGAGTCGCCACTTAATTTTTAAGAAAAATCAAGAAAACTGTTGTTTTCAAAAGACTAAAACAGGAATCTAGTGAAAACTTGTAAAGGGGTTCGAGGTTCATATTAACATTCTAGGAAGGTTTTAAAAGCACCTAGAATGTCCACTAATGTGGTTATCCGACAATTAATTATTTGGCTAAAATAATTTAACTTAATTTAAATTGCAAAATTGAGTTGTTTTATAGTTAGAACTATTTTAAAGGGGAAAAGGGAAGTACTTAAATATGATCTCAGTGAGCTAATTTTGCAAGAATTTTATTCTTTAAGTCTTGTTAAGCGATGACTGATTCAGTTAAATTGTTTAAACAAAATAAGCGTCTTTCGGGGATTTGAACTTTTTCACCCTAAGATTAACAACAAACATTAACAGGTAAGCAAACATAGTTAAGGTGAAGAGGGAAAGAGATTTGGGCCCAAATCTGGTTTTTTCTGTCCGTCTGGGCCAGTATTTGGACCCATTTGGTACCTGTCCTAATCTAACACAAAATAGAATGTTTTCTCTTTGGGCCGGCCCAATTCTTTCACCTATCCTAACCTGTCCTAAACTTTTAACATAAAATAAAATATTGCTTGGGCCTTAGGCCCAAATTTTCACATGTCCTAAATTCTAACAAGATAATAACAAGGGCTTATGCCCAAAATAACAAAAATACAATTTTCGGAACTAAGAGTCGGCCTTCGGCCCAATCTTTTTAGATCCCGATCGGCTCCATACTATTTCAACTCTGGGACCTGTTCGTCAATTTTTAGGACCGGCCGACTCGATGAAGGCGGAATTTAAGCCTTTATGGCTCTCCGAAATGCAAAGGGAAGGATGAGTTCATAGTGAACTCAGACAAATTTCACATGCAACGAAGAGATAACCAAAAGTTAGAATAGAGGTAAAATTCCAACAAAACGATAATCAAATAATTAACACAAGATGGAGATTAGCACATAAATTACTTTAGAACAATTATGAAGACTAATACGTCTCTTGATAGAAAGATTAAGAATTCATAACTAAAGAAATGATATAATTACAGTAACTCATTAAAATCAAGAAGGACCATTTAGTTTAAGAGACTTATTAATTAGGTAGAAAGATGACATCAACTAAGTGAACTGAAGCACTGCCAATTAGTGAACTAAATAAAATTAAATGCTACTCACAACTATACCAGGGCAAGAAAACTAAGAAAAGAAATGCTTAAGCAATCTGAATAGAATTTCCAAATCCACAATTTCACAATAAATGATTGAGTGCAAATCTAACTAGCTATTTTCAAAGATCCAAACACTTACATTCTTGGCAATTAATGAAGAGGCAAAAACAAAATATATTAGTAGCGTGTAGCATATTCTAAATCAGGAAATATCATGCCGACTTAGGATTAAGACACGTCTGATAGACAAGAGGAAAGAGACTTGCACGCTGATTACTGAAAATTGAAAACCAAGAGAAAGAAAAATCTTAACGAAACGGTATGTGAGACTATGTAATTGGACCCATTAAACTCGATGAAGGTGAATCCAAACTTAATATCAAACAAACACAATAATGAGACAGAACTAATAGATATCAAACCGATTTGATGACTAGAAGAACAGACCTCCCAATAACTAAGAGACTCAGACTTGTTTCGGCAAACATAACCAAAGGCGAGGAGTAACGGAAATACGAAAATAAACTTACACCATCAAGGAGTCCGATTCGCGCATCTAACTAAAGGCAAAGAAAGGGTGACACGAGGTTGAGCACTAATTATTTTCAACAGGTTCATAACAAATAGACATAAACTAAGACAAATATGATATTTCGAAAATGACCATGACTTATTTAGACGACAAGGAAAAGAAAAATCAGCAACCAACAAAACAATCTTCCAACATCTATACGCCTGTATTCAGGTCACGTTCAGGACAAAACAAAATAAGAGAAGCTACGATGTCTCTTTAAAACCAACAAATAAACTTTTAGAGTGCAGGGAACTAGGACGATGACGAGCAAGGAAGCCACGGTAAACTCCACCACGCAATCACGAACGGAACAAGCGAAAGGCCCTCGTTTACCCTTATTCGAATGTGTTTTTATATGTATTTTTGTGACTAATTGCTTGCACTATTCTCTTTGCCTTGGATCAAATTTTCCGGAAAAAAAAAAAATCCTTTCACAAATTTCCGCCCCCCTTTCACAGATAACCAAAAAGATCTTATATAGGGGGAAATTAGGGTTCCAAATAGGGGGGAAAACGGATGAATTCGGGTGGAAATTCGAAATTCAAACGCCATAAATTTCTTGCACCAATTCGGATAAACACCTTTTTTTCTTGAGGTTTTTTTACTCATTCCGAAAGAGGGAATGGAAGAAGAACGTGCCTACCGCCTGCTACAAGGACGAAATTACAGGTGCTTTACATAGACGCCGTGAATCGCTTTCCGTCTATTTGGATTGACGTTGCCGGTTGCTTTCCGTGTATTGCCCTGCTATTCACGTTACTCGGTTTTTGCTGGAAGGAAAAGAAGAACAAATGGTATATGGGTGGGGTCCATTTGGTGTTGTCTATTTGATGTATGTATGTATTGTAATTATATGGGGCATAGTTTTCTTTGCTTTGGGCTGGGTCAGAGTGGATATGGGCATATAAGTGGGCTGTTGGGATGAAAAGGAATTGGAAATGTGGGCTGGAAGGGTTGGGTAGAAGTGGGCTGGGAATATGTAAAGTACAAGGCCCAAAATTGGCTTGAGGATTTGAAGGAATTGGATGATTTGGCTAAAATTTAAAATAGAGAATTAATCGGTAATTTAGCCAAAACGGATTTAAGGTGTAATTAGAGAATTAATTTCTAGAAGACCCGGCTAGAATTCACGTAGGATGAATTAATATAATTAATCTATGAGCTTCTTAATCTTAACGAAATAAAATAGCTAACTTAATTATAAATTAGTCAATTTAAATAACTCAAAATTATAGATATAAATACTACTAAACTAAATTAATAAAATATTTATTTTAACTAAGTAGAAACCTTTTGAATACGATTTCCAAATATTTATAAAATATACTAGTTATGTGAAATATATTTATTATTCAAACGCTATAAAAGTCGATCGAAATTATTTAAACTAACCTTGAAACTATTTATGTTTTGTAAAGCTAATTATTCTAAATCGTTTGAGAATTAAGAAGCTCGTGAATTAATCCTTATCGGGGAGGGTCAAAATTAGGTGTCAACAGTATACATCAGTATAATCTCCTCCTACTAGACTGGCTACAGACAATTTTATCCTATTTATCTTATATGCTTTGTGATTTGATGGGTTTATTCCTTGATCTTTTAAATAGGTAACTAGATTATTAATCATCAGTTCATTTATCGTTTTTGCTGCATTGAAGTAACCAGTTACATCGAGTACATCATCAATACTATAGCCATGTTGCTTCCACTCGTGCATCCATAACCACTCATCGGAATGGCCAACTTTCAAATTTGGCCAAATAATTCAGAGTTTATCCCTCAATGAGTGATCAGCTTCCATCTGCAAAAAAAATAAAAATAATAATAACTATACACCATATATATAATATACTAGATATTAAAACCCATGCTAACGGCCCAATATATGTTATTTGCTTCCCTAACCTCTTCTATATATGAGTAATAAATAATAGAAAAAATACGTTTTAAAAAATGAGTATTTTCTACTCTATCATATCATATCATCATGAAAAAGTAAAGAAATTTGTGAAAATTATTAAGAAAAAAATTGTATTATGAGCTTAAAAAAATAAAACTTACGACGGCGTTTACTTTCATGTCTTGTTGATATATAAAACTATTCTCTGACAGACTGCGAGAACGCTTTTGATACAATATTTTTTCATCAAATCTCGAGGGCCAGAGATCATGTATCGTAAGTTCAAGTTGTGGAGCACTTTTCCAAGTTTGGATTCTGCAAAATGTAGTCTGCCACTGCAATACACACTGCATGTGATCACATTGCTACTTTGGCTATCCACATGAATTATACTAATAACTAGTAAAAATATCAAAGAGTAGATTTTCATTTTTATGTCAATTAATTTGATAAAAGCGAATGTTGAATTAATAGTCTTATATAGGCACATGGGAGTAGTTAGGTGATGGCATGCATGCAAAACATATGATGGAGGAGTAGTTAGGTCATAGCTTGCATGCAGAACATAATGATGGCATACTTTCTGTTAGGTAAGTCATATCCATGGATAGAAAAAAGGGAAAATTTCATAAATAGCTAAGATGTAAAACATAATAGGCCTCTTTAGCTAGAGTTTTCTATTTACGTAGTCTAGCTATAGTTTTAATGGCTAAACTGATTCATGTTCGTATAATTTGAATTTTTTAGTTGATTATATAAATTGTTTATTAAGTTTCCTTAAATGATGCAGCAATTTCGGTTACAAGAAAAAGGAAAACGATTTCTTAATTCATGGTTATTATATTTAATTAGAATTCCTTATCTAATATAACTTCTTCTTCTTGACGAAAAAAGTATGATTCAATGTATATAACAATTGTATATGTAAATAATTCAATCAAGTTTACAAAAATAAAATATAGCTGAAGTATATTAATTTGTATAAACAATATGATGTATAGCGGTTTGTAGATGTTTATGAATATATAATATATTATATGTTTTGTATAAATTGATCAGTGGTATAAATCAAACAAGTTGTTACATATATCATACTTGTATTTGAAGTATATAAAACATATTTGTATGTGTCTTAAAATTATGAAATATTATACAAATAAAACATAGTTTAAATAAATATATGTATACAAAATACCTAATAAATTTAGTTGTATAATTATACAATATTGGATTGTGTAGCTATAGTTTTCAAAATTTGAATTTTCAAAATTGAATGATTGAATATTTCCATTTGAAATATAATTTCGTTAAGTTATTTAAGAGAAGTGAGAGATTTTAGGATATAGATTAGTTGGTGTAATAAGAGAGAGTGCGTTTCGATTTGTATAAAAGATGAAAGAGAACTAACATGTTTTAATACAAAATGTAGGACCCACCATATAACCATTTTATTCAATTATAACCGTTTTTTATAATTAAATTATATTGTAGTTATGAAACATAATTAATTAGTATATGTTAGTTTATTAGTTATGTAATTTTTCTTATAAAAAAATAGTCCAAATATAGGTAATCCGTCTAATCCAATCCGTCCAATTTAATCTCCGATTTCAATATGTTTTAAAACTTTTTATTTGCATTGATATAATATATGTTCCTATATTTAAAGTATGAATTATTATCTATTTTAGGATTTATCTATCCATTTATAAAAAATTTTAAAAGAAATTCTTGAGTTGAAATTCAAATTATGGTTATAAAAACCTTAAATAAAAATATATTAAAATTATTGAAATTAAGCGGGTCAAATTAGGCGGGTAAAGACCCAACCCATTTTTAAGCCCATTCGAGTCCAACTCATTTGAGCCCAAAGTAAATTTGGGCGGGTCAGGACCCAACTCAATTTCTTTTTCAACCCATTTTAATATGGAAAAATTGTATATAATAGCAAACTATTAATTCAAATTAAATGTTATTAACATAGTTTGATTTAATTGTACCTTATAGCAAACTATTGCTATTTTCGCCTCTCTCCCTGGTGGAATCTCGCTCGCCACTCTCGTTTTGGTGGCAGTCTCGCTCGCCTCTCTCGCTTTTATACAAACACAAATGTATAAAATGCGTTTGTGTTTGTATAAAGCGAGAGAAAATTGTATATATACATATATTTTCGTTCCCCTCTCTCCCCTCTCCGAGATCTCGCTCGCCACTCTCCAAATCTCGCTCGCCACTCTCACTCGCCTCTCTCATTTTATACAAACACAAATGTATACATTGCGTTTGTGTTTGTATAAAGCGAGAGAAAATTGTATATACAAATACAAATGCATATATTTTCGTCCTATACACTTATGATTATACAAATACAATCTTCCCCTGTCCAGTTTTCTTTTGTCTTTCTCTCTTTCTCGCTTTATACAAGCACAAATTATACATTGCTTTCTTTTGTAGATGTATAGCTAATTATACAACTGTTTTCTTTGTATATGTATAGCGAAATATACATATTTATGTTTGCTATGGAGCGCAATTATGCAAATTATAGCTATAGCATACAAATATGATTTTTATGTTTGCTATATGTGAAAGTTGTCCTTTTAATATCTTCAATTCAACCCAACCCACCCATTTGAGACCCCTAGTCATACTTGTGGTGAAGACAAAATTGTCTTTTCACTATTTTCCTTCCATTATTATTATATTTATTTTTTCAAATTGATGAAATACCAGACGGCTGAGACTGACCAAAGTTGTATGGCTAGACATGAAAGAAACATATGACCATTCGTTGACACCCAATTTTGATCGACCTATAATCCTTTTGAAATTGCTATTTATTACATACGTATTTTAGGACATATTTCCTTTTATTACATGTTTAAAATTTTAGTCAATCTTGTCTAAAAAGTTATATATTTTAGTACTCAGAATTTGCGTAATTATTATTAAAATATTTTATTGTTATTGAATTCTTATATTTATCGATATTTAAAACTTGAAATAATTACTTTACTTATTTATTTAAATGTTTAAAAATTAGGTATGTTTAATTTATGTGAAAATCTTTTAATGTGTGAAGAATTCTATTAATTGGATAGCACTTTCTAATCTTATTTAAATCGTAGCTCCTACTATTCAAATTATTTAAATCATAGCCCCTTACTATTCAAATCCATTTCATCAAATTCCTTTCATTTCTTGGACTCATAGCCATTTTTTACTCTTTTATTCAATTCTCACAGTACCACATCCAACGCAGAATGTACAACTCAACGAAGCAGACACCAACAAAACTGAAGTTTATTCAGTTTGGGCGATTCCATCGGAAGATGTCAGTGTTAGGTTTAAGAAATTGATCGGAATTTGGTGGGACCCAATTTGAACCTCACGTGACTGTCGTCGGAGCGGTGAGGTTAACGGAGGAAGAGGCACGTGACAAGTTTAGAAAAGAATGTGAAGGGGTGAAGAAGGTGTATAGTGTTAACGTGGAGAAAGTAGATATTGGGACTTTTTTTTATCAATGTGTTTATCTTTTTATTGTTTGAATTGTTAGTTTTGGTCGTAGTATTGCTTGTGTAGTTTTTTGTCCTATAATTTGATTTATGTTATTATTTGTTTGATTCGTTGTATCTCGATTATTGTATTGTTTTGTTACTATGTGTTGATTCATAATGCCTTGGTTTTTGTTCTAATGTGTTGATTCTTTATACCTCGATTGTCCTATTGTTTTGTTACTATATGTTGATTTATAGTGCCTTGGTTTTTGTTCCGATGTGTTGATTCGTTATACCTCAATTATTGTATTGTTTTGATACAAGTTCAACATAGATCTATGGAGTAGCAATCAACAAGTTCTCTTGATTTGCTCAGAAGTTCATTAAAACAAACCAACAACAATTAAGACAAAACTTCATTATTAATCAGAAGTTTTGGGTTTAAAGATTTTGATATGAAGTTACCTTTTGTTACGAAACACTTTACAACATTATTTTCCGACATGAATCTAAATTTAATCGAGCGCTAACACAAATATCAACCACTAAATAAAACAAATTTTAGATTAAAAGATGATACCGAATTCGGATTTATTTTATCCGTAAAACTATTCAATTAAAAAGTACCATAACTAAAAAAAATTTTAAAAATAATTCACCGAAGAATACTCGAGTAATAACTTAACTTAAAAAAATAAATAATGTTCTCTCTGTCTCAGACAACTTATGTAATTTAGTTCAAATTTCAAGAGTTAAGTAAAAAAATGGAATCAAATTTGTTTGTATATTTAAAATATGTTAAATTATTAATTTTTGCGAGTTTTTTTTTACGTAGCTTTTAGATATATAAGTTATTTTTCAAAGAGCAACTTTCACATATAGCAAACACAAAATTCATATTTGTATGCTATAGCAAAATTTGCATAATTGTGCTGCATAGCAAACATATATATGTATAATTCGCTATACATATATAAAAAAAAACAGTTGTATAATTCGCTATACATATACAAAGAAAGCAGTTGTATACAAAAGATCAATTGTATAATCTGTGTATGTATAAAACGAGAAAGAGAGAAAGACAAAAAAAAACTGGGCAAGAAAATATTTGTATTATATAATTATAAGTGTATATGACGAAGATATATGTATTTGCATGTGTATATACAATTTTCTCTCGCTTTATACAAACAGAAGTGCAATTTATACATTTCGTTTCTGTTTGCATAAAGTGAGAGAGGCGAGTGAGCGAGATCTGGAAGAGGGGAAGAAAATATATGTGTATATACAATTTTCTCTTACTTTATACAAATACAAACACATTTTATATATTTGCATTTTTGTATAAAGTGAATAGTTTGCTATAGAGTACCATTAAATCAAAGTATATTTATAGCATTTAATTTGAATTAATAATTTGCTATTATATATTCCCTCTATCCACTTTTATTTGTCATGTTGCGCTTTTCGAAAGTCATTTTGACTTATTTTCAAAGTTATATTAGATTACATTAATTCGATCTTTGAAACCAAAAAATTAGATATTCAAAAACTATGCGAAAAGTACTATACATTGCAATTTTTTACATATCAATATGATGATTAAATATATCTTAAAATGTTAGTCAAAGTTTTTAAAGTTTGACTCTAAAAATGGAAAGTATGACAATTAATAGTGGACGGAGGGAGTACAATTTTTCCTTTTTCAAACACCTTAATATTATTTAGGAAAAACTACAGAAAATAGCAAACTATATCTCATATTAAAATAATATAGCTATAGTTAACTTTATTTATATTTTATGGTTATATTTAATGAATAAATAGCAAACACAATTTCAGACGCCTAAAATTATTTTATACAATTTCACACGCCTAATCCCTCTTTTCACGCTTCACTGTTTCCTACTCCCATTTTTTGCAGCTTTCATTCATTATCCCAAATCAAATCTTTATCCTCAAATCACAAACATTACTCCTAAATCAACTTCACCTCTTCAAAGTATCCACAAAATCAGTCTCCTCTTCGCTCGGATCCTTGGAATCAGCGACATTGCTTTATTTTCGGAGTTTTATTTGTTCTTTAGATCCTACAGGTTTCTTCAAATTCTTTATTTTTTTCTATTTTTTTCTTTGAAAGTCTTATAT
>NW_006239139.1:881855-886580 GCF_000226075.1 Solanum tuberosum | reverse complement strand
TTAATCAATCAGTACTTTGAGGGCAAAAGTATTATCAAAAAAGCAGAGTTGATCAGTAAGTATAAAAACAAGGTATGGCGTGATGGGAATGATGACGATGCTATTAAATTCGCAATTCTGTATTTTATCAGTACGTTCATCTATTCCGGTGAGAAGAAGAGCTCATCAATTCCAAGGATACATTTTGATCTAGTTGAGAGCGGCCGGTACAATGAATACCCCTGGGGAAAAGATGTTTTCTCCAAATTGGTCAAAAGCATAACAAAAAAAATGGATGCCAAGAAAAAGTAATTATAGAATTGATGGTATGCCTCTTGCCATGCAAGTTTGGATATATGAATGTTGTTCTGCTGTTGATCTGAATATTGCTGAAAAGAAGACCAATCGTATTCCCAAACTGGTCAATTGGAGGACCAGAAACAGCAGAATACATTATGAATTCTTAATGGAAGGAATGTTCGGTGATAACAGCAATCCGGTAATTTAACATATTTTCATTATTCAATTAGTACAGATATCGTTGTCTATCAATATACTTGTTAATTATAATTGTTTTGTGCGCAGTTAAAATACAAAAACATTCAACCTTCACTAAAGGAGATTGCATTTTATCAGCTTCCATCAAAAAGTGATGCAATCCCCGAGAATACCTTTCAAAAAGTTGGCGACAAAGATGATGACGAAGATGATGATTTCACTTCAAAGCCTCCAAGTCATAAGCCACACAATAAAGAAAAAGGTAAACAGAAGGTAACTGTTTCATTGTCCACATCGATCAAAAAGTTCAATATGCATGCAGGTTCGAGTTGTAAGGAGAAAAGCCCACCAGTATTGCATGGTTACCGTAAGGCAAATAGTACACCCTTTAGTTTTGTTTCAACCCCCGTGGAGAATAATGTACCAGTACAAGAGTTGTATAATCAACCGGATGATTCTGCCAACACTACACCACAAGGGAGTTCGAACCAACCTCAAGATACCAAGGCAGGCGAAATTGGTGTGCTAAGACAAGATCTTGCCTCTTTCAAGGATTCTATAAGGAAGTTGTTACATTTTTTTTAGTTTACATTGTATTCCGATATATTCTTACACTTTATTTAATAATCAGGTTACTAATGAGTTCAAGGAGTTGCGCTTGTTTATACTGGAAAATTTTAAACAAGTCATGGATGCAGTCAACAAAAGCAATCCTCAATCTGGAGCACCATGTCAGGTTAAGCACAACAATGATAAATTACGAGAATACATTCACATATACAGGTTAACCAATGTTACAAAACTCAATTATTTTTGTATAACATAAACAGGAAGATGGAAGTAAATCTCCAACACATGTACCTGATTTGTCGAACAACAATTCAATGAAAGACGGCAACCAGATCTCAACATTCTTGGATAAACCTCACTTTGATATAAATGAGGTACTACGTGAATTAAATTGTGTTTCTAATTTAGAAGTGGATGGTGAAAAATGTTCAAGAATAGATACATCATCAAAAAATTTAAAGGTTCAAACATAATATTTATTATTGTAATATTCTGTTACATTTCTCAAACAAAAAATATTTATTATTGTAATATTGTTAGGATCAGACATTTCGATTCGTTCTTGAAGAACACGTCAAAGATAATGTCCAGGAGAATTATCAGCCTGCCCAGATACACATACAAGACCCTTTGTCGGTACATGAACAGTCTAACGGCAAACAGCCTGTTGGAATGCCATCATTTGAGGTACTGTTTAAATTTTATTGTATTTATAAGGGTGTTTAAAAAATGTATTCAATTATGTATTCAAAAATAAGTAAATACATTATATAAATTGAATACTTCTGGTTTATTCAATGAACTTATAAGTTGTATTTACTTATTTCTAGTTTTTGTAGAAATATTTATATACTAGGATATTTACTGATAATAGAATACATTCCAATACCAACAATACATATGATACTTTGTAAGTATACCTACTGGTAATATAATACATTATAATACTATAAATATGTATGTAACTTTTGGTAGAATTCTGATGGTAGGATAGTATCTCTACTGTAAGTATTAATTAGTGTAATATTAATTGTTCTACTCATATAAATTATTTATGCGCGACATTCTGAATAATATATGTTATTTTTGCCATTTCATTTCAGACAGGAGACATTAATGCCTTACAGAACGATGGAATCCAACAACCACAGTCACAATTTGAGTTGCTTGATGTTTTGTTACCTAGCCTTGACACAATCAATCCCAAAAAGTGTGTTGTGGTTCATCCAGAGGTTGTGGTTCATCCAGAGGGTGTTGTTTATGATACTACACCCGTGCCAGTTCAAAGGACAAGACGTCCCGATCGATGGAATTCTTCTTCATACTCGACAAATTTTGGATCATCATCTGGTAATTAATAATGTTTCTCCTCCTATTTTTTTTTAACATACATGATTTTTCATGCAAAATTGATGAGGAAATAAGTCGAGAATATGTTTTTTACAATTTGTGTGTCTGTATACATAAAATTTCAGGTAGCTCTTCCAATGTGGTAAAAATTTATGAAAAGAAACATCCTTTTGTTTCTGACTTCATACGAGGGCCATATAATTATGATCTTTTTGACGATTATGCAATGTGGCTTCGTGAAGGGCTCCTTGTTAGGCATATGAATAAGTAAGTATTTTTATTTCATATGATTGTCATCTGTACACATAATATACTTAAATTTTAATTCTATTTGTTATCTAAAGGATGCATGATGAAGATCGGTATAAGAATAAAAAAGCAGAATTGGCGGTTGATATGGATTTGGGTATTCATCTCATATCAAACAAGAATTGGTTCTACTCTCTGTCTTATGATAAACAACTTCTGAATGATGAGGTAAAAACATGAATATATATGTAAAAGGAGCCCTTTCTGTTTATAAGATGTGCACATATATTTATTGATAATTTTTTTGACAGCATATTGATGTGGTTCTATATTATTTGCGTAAAAAAAGTAAGTACAACATCAATAGTCGCTACAGATACACTACTGTTGACTGTCTGTTCAAGTCAAAAATTGATGAAATTTATACCACATATGCTAAAGTTGGAAGCGAAATATGTGTTGCAAATATTGAAAGCGACATACGTGATTACATAAATGGGTATAGGTTGATGGCTGCCATTCCATGGAATACAATCAATAATGTGTTCATACCAGTGAATGTGGAGAAGAAAAATCACTGGGTGTTGGTTGTTTTGTCAATAGTTGAACGACGCATTTATGTATATGACTCATACAGAGCAGTAGGTCATAACTCTTATGTTAGGGATGAAATTCAAAAGCTTGCTCAGCTTCTGCCAATGTATGTGTCAATGGAGATTGCCAATAATTCAGATGATACACAAGATCAGGACATTGCATACGATGTGACGTATGTGGAGGATATACCTCAACAGGGATCAGGTGACTTGTAAGTATAAAAAAATGTAAAAAAAATAGTCTCTTAATTTACTTTTTAAATAAACAATATCTTATTTAATAAGTAATGTATCTTTCAGGGATTGTGGGATATATTTGCTAGCATTTGCAGAGTACCTAAGTGAGGGTGAAGGTATTCCAGTTCAATACCTTGATTCTAAGTTACACCGCATCAGATACGGCGCACTATTGTGGCAATATGCAGCGAAGAAGATGGAAGAAGGGGCTGTTAGCGAGAATGAGGCACCACCCAGAATGATGAGGCCACCCGCAAGAATCGATAATAGTCAACTTGTTAGGATTGATTAGTATCTTGTACTAGTTATCTTTTTGAACTTCTATTTTATGCTTATGGTTAAAACTAATATTTTAGTTTTTTGTCAAACATTATCAACTCTAATATTTATATATGATCATGTTGATTTACTATTTTTGTTTGGGTTATTGCATTCAATGTAATGGTAGGAAGAAATCGATGTATGTTTGTATAAATGTCCAGTCTGCCTGAACACATACATTTGGATATATATCTTTGTTCAGTTTGTGTGTTTTTTTTTAATCAACATATTCAATAGTATAAATGTATACTAGGGTCTTTTCATATCAACATATACACAAGTATTACTATATTCATTTATTTTCAATTCTTACTTGAGGACATTTGGATACTTGCATTCTTAAAAGTGATAAACGTTCAGTAAATGTTTTATGTGTATTCACCAACATATTCTCAAGTATTATTACCAGTAGTTTGTGTCTATCAATAAATGTTAATAGTATCAACTTGATAGTTGGATATTTATCGATTGAGAATTTTGTATCATGTTTAATATTGAGATAATATTCAAGTTAATTTATAATTTAAGCAAGCAAATAAAGAAACAAATATTTCAAAAGGCAAATAAGTTATTTATTCGACAAAACAAAAATTAAGTAAAAGAACATTTCAATTGTGGGATGTATCAGTTCCTATGCATTCCGTGTTGCAGTTCGACATGAACGTCTATTATGACTACGCTGTCCACATGTACTACAAGAATTGGTACCCTTCCTTTTGCTAAACTCGCTAAATGACTTCTCCCGTTGCTTCTTTGGCCTTCCTGGAGGTCGCTTGTATTTTGGTGGCAACACAACTTCGGTATCAATGTGTTCAGGTATATTCCATTCACTTTTGTCAGGGAGAGGATACACAGGCACTTCATATGTTCTCAATATTGTTTCTGGCTTGTAAAAGTCTGAACAATATTCATCTGGAAGCATGTG
>NW_006239139.1:863356-881637 GCF_000226075.1 Solanum tuberosum | reverse complement strand
GAATTGATGCACTCTGCAATATTCGACGTCATCACCCAACCACGAGGAACTGGTGCATACAACCTTGCCCACTTCTCATATCCAACCAACTCCAAGTAGTTCTTCACCCTTACATCAAACTGCTCAACTCTTTTCATTAGCTTATCAAAATCAGTTTGAGTATACGCTTTTGCCATAGTGTAGAATACTTCACTTAATTGCTCATTTGCTTTTCGAAAATTCTTGCATACATTAGCCCACAAGTGCCATATGCAGGCGTAATGTTGGATATTGTTGTATACAATAGATACAGCCTTTATTATGCTATTATGTCGGTCAGATACCACACACATATTCTCTCTTTCACCATAAGCTTCTTTGAATTGTTCAAAGAACCATGTCCAAGAAGCATCATTTTCTGAATCAATAACTCCGTATGCCAAAGGTAATATATTCCCTATTATAATTTTAAAAAAGGGTGAATACCAAATAAATAAAATTATAATGTATTTATGTATCTAAAATACCTGCTCCATCCAAAGTGCTGGCTGATACGAATGCTCCAGTATATGTTGATTTAAGGTGGCTGGCATCTACAACAACAATCGGCCTACAATGATCAAATCCCTTTATAAAAGCATGCAACGCTATAAACACATACAAAAATTCGTTCTCAGGCGTTTTCTTCATTCGAATATGTGAACCAGGGTATGTCTTATCCAAGGTATACAAGTATCCAGGTAGCTTCCCATAAGACGCAGCTGGTTGCCCCATTATCGATTCTAATGCCTTCTATTTTGCTCGCCATGCCAACATGTAGTTAATATCAATACCCAAGTCCAATCTAATGTCATCCCTGATATCATTTGGAGTGTACTTCCTCTTGTGATTTCTCAATTTAGGTGCGATTATTCCTCCAATCAATCCACTTGTTGCACGACAATCTGAATGCACCCCATCCTTTAAAGGACATGTATGTTCAGAGTTAAAAACTCTAATTCTGAACATCTTCGACTTGTTAATACTTGACGCTTTCATCAGCCATGGGCATTCTTTAGATTGACATACAAGAGTATAGCTGTGAATTCAATTTATATTGTTTTATTAGTTCTGCTTTGCATCTGCAAACATAACTCAATACACTTAAAATGAAACAAATTTAACAACAATTTACCTTATAGAGTTTGACCTCTCCACCAAGAATTTAAACCTTTTTTCGATTGAATACTTTTCCATCACATCCTTCAATGTTGACTTATCCATGTATATCTGATCAATCATTATCTCCTTTTGCGATCTGTTCGTAATTATTAAATCATTTCCAACATCAAATGCATCTACTGGTTGATCGCCAAACGTTGGGACAATTGGTAATGTATCATTCGTACCAATTAATTCTTGATTGTATTCAAGTTGCAACACATCACCTTCAATAGAAGTTTCTCCAGAATCAGAATATACTATATCAATATCAAAAATACTTACACATAAGGGATATACTCCAAATTGAGTGTTGATCTTTTTCAACTGAACATATACGCGCACACCCATGTCGTTACGTATTTCCATAGGCGTGTCGTTACCTTCGACAGTGTATTTGATTTTGATACACTTTTTTGTAAGATCGACGTTTAATTGTACTGTGTATTTGATTTTGATACACTTTTTTGTAAGATCGACGTTCAATTGTACCGAAATCAAATCAACTAAATCAGAATACGAAGCATATTCCTTCAACACTATCCCGTCAATGCTATATTCTACATAGCAATTCTCTTCGCTCCATTTTCCGGAATGCCGAATCAAAACTGTGATAGTAGCCATGGTTGATCGCCAAACGTTGGGACAATTGGAATTGTTTTTTTGCTTTTGGCGTGAAATGAAAAGGAAAGAAGGAACATATTTTCAATTTTAAACTGATCAGAATCCTATACCTTATAGGTCAGTTACATTTTTTAAAGTGCCAAATTAGTGGGTTTAAGGGCTGGAAAATAGCCTTGTCAGTTACATTAACTGACCTCATTTAGTGGGAGTTAATTTTGAATGTATTTTTGTATTAAAAAAAATGAAATATTTATGGAATTTAGCTATTTTTTAACTCAAACTGTAGCTATTTTTTTTAAATATGATACTTATAGCTATTTCAATCTAATAACCCTAAAACTATAGTCATTTACGTAAGTTTTACTATTATTTATTTGAACGCGATACAAATTTGATCCTCAGAAATACAAACGTAAAAAAAAAAAACAAAAACAAAAAAAGAGAGAGAGAAAAAGTCCAACCAATCACCGCCGTCATTGCTTATGGAATTGTCTCCTCCACTTGCGTCCCTTAACGAGTGCCTCTCACGCTCCTTCTTAATTTAACAAATTTCTCACCTTGGAAGTGAACCTAACCCCTTTGAATCTGTAATGGGGGTTCTTGGTTAAACCTTCAAATTCCTTAATTTTTTAGGATTCTTCTGTTCAAGCACTATTTTTTACAAATACCCTTTTGCTAATTTTGGATTCTTGAAAAGTTCTAGGAATTACTATAACAAACTTATTGTTGTTAGGGTGGTGTAATTTTTGTACATTTTCTTGAAATGGAACCGAATTCACCTGTGAGATTCAAATTAGGTAAGCAATCTTCATTAGCACCAGAGAGGAGGGGCGAAGAAGTATTAGGAGGTGAAGATGATGGATTTGTTATTGATATTGATCCAAGGGTTAGGTTGATGTATTCGGCGAATGAGGGTGATATAGAAGGGATAAAGGAGATTTTGGAATCAGGGACTGATGTTAATTTTAGGGATATTGATGAGAGGACTGCACTTCATGTTGCTGCTTGTCATGGTTCAAGTGATGTTGTGAAGTTGTTGCTTGATAATGGGGCTGAAGTTGATCCGAAAGATCGGTGGGGGAGTACGGTATGATGATCAATCCCATTATGGTTTTGTTGATGTTTGATTGTTAATATGATTTTCTGTTTTGTTTGTTGTTGTTGGTACAGTTAGTTCTTGTTACCTAGCTTGTGAAATTTTGAAAAAAAGGTTGTTTTTTTGGGTATGTAGCTGGTTAGTGAGAACAGTTTGCATTGTTACTTGGTATCTAGCTTATGAAATTTTAAAAAAGGGGGTTCTTTTTTTGGGTATGTAGCTGGTTATTGAGAGTAGTTTGGTATTGTTGGTACACTTTTGAAATGAAAAAGAAAAAAAAAGTTCCTTTTGGGGCATGTAGCTGGTTATTGAGAGCTATGTTGCTCAGACTCTTTAAAAAGGCGACGAGGGCGTGCCTGATTCTCCAAAAGTAGTGCATAGTTGAGGAATAAGACATGGGTGTGGCATCAATTTTGGAGAGTCCGAGTAAGGTGTAGTTACTTCTTGGTATCTAGCTTATGAAACACAAAAAGAGTTTCTTTTTTTGGGTATGTAGCTGGTTATTAGTGTAGTTTACTGTGTTTGGTACAGTTACTTCTTGGTTCATCTAGCTAATGAAATTAACAAAAAAAGATTCCTTTTTCTGGTTATAGAGGGTAGTTTCCTATTGTGGTATGGTTACTTCTTGGTATCTAGCTTATGAAATAAAAAAAGGAAAAAGGTTCCTTTTTGATATGTAGCTGGTTATTCGGAGTAGTTTGCTGTTGTTGGTACAGTTACTTCTTGTTGTTTAGCCTATGAAATGCAAAAAGTTGCTCAATTGACAGATATTTCCTTCCTTTAGCCCATCTTACTTTTGTAGTTATTATTTAGTGTCTGGGTCAGTCTGTGGACACACTACTAATCTGCCGGGTATTTGCTAGCTTCTACTAGCATATGTACGGTAAGGTTAACTCTGCCTAGCCATCTTTAGGTGGATAGAAGGAATTTATCTGGTGTTGCCTCTAGTGGGATTTGAACCTTAATTCCCAGGATTATCACTCTAGCACTTCAATCTTTAGGCCACCATTGGGGCCTTACTATGATATGATGAAAACCCCATTTGGTTTGTTGATGTTTGATTATCACTATGATCTTCTGTCGGTTTGCTGTCATTGGTACAGTTACTTCTTGGTATCTAGCTTATGAAATTAGAAAAAAGGTTTTTTTTCTGGGGGTTATTGCGAGTAGTATTGCTCAAATTGATAGCTATTTCCCTTCCCTTAGCCCATCTTACTCTTACCTTTACTGTTGTTATTTGAAGTTTGGGTCAGTTTGTGGACACACTACTTATTCACCTGGTTTTTGCTATGTCCTACCAGCAAATTGGGAAAGGGTAACACTGTCTAACAGATTATAAGGAAGGAGAGAAACCAGAGAACTTTTAAGGAAAAGAATGCACAATAGAAACGATTAAGTGGAAAGTAATTACCACTTTAGGCTTTTGGTATATAGAAAAGAATATAGAAGAGGAAATTCAACTTGTGGATCTCATAGGAGCTCTGTAACTTTAGGAGGTGGCTAGCATAGCCCTTAATGCCAAGGAACACAAAGCTACCAGTTTCAAAATTAAAAAAACACTGCCTTGCAATCTTTAGGCAGATAGAAATAATTCACGATTCGGGTTCGGACCTTAGTTCCCAGGATTGTCAGTCTAGCTCTTCAATGTTTAGGCCACTCTTGGGGCATTACTATGGTTATTCTGAGATCTGAGATGGCGCATCATGGCGAAGAATAAATATCAAACAGAGCAATGGTTGGCGGATAACTATCCCATGTCACGTGCATATTGTAGAATCGCATGTTTTGTGTGCTTTAAGATATTTCTTTTGATAGACTCATTGGCTTTAAGATGTTTTTATGTTTTACAAAGTTACATGCTGTGTGACCTTTGTTGAGATGAGGACATATGCATGAAGATTTAACAGTTGTTCTTCATCTAATCTGATTAACAGATACTATAATTTGTTTTTATTGTCGTTCTCCTTGCTCCCCTTCACAAATATGGACAATTTGATTTCTTAAAGTATTAAGGACACTTTTAGATGGATTCAATCTGAAAATTTTGAGTGTCCTGTTTTTTCCTTATTAGTTTACATTTTTGGGAACAATCTAATCTTGCTTGAACAGCCCCTGGCAGATGGAATACATTATAAAAATCATGCAGTGATCAAGCTACTAGAGAAACATGGTGCCAAGCCTCCAGTAAGTTTGCATTCCATTCAAGCTCTACTGATCAGGGAAAAACCTTTTATTTCATATTGTGATAAGAGTTGCTTGGTTTGATGATTGTCTAAATTAATTTTCATCCAGATGGCTCCCATGCATGTTAAGACTTGCCGTGAAGTTCCAGAATACGAGATTGATGCTAAAGAACTTGATTTCACTAATAGCATTGAGTTGAGCAAGGTAATATATTTTGTGTTTTCACTCTTGTGTCCTGCGGATGCGTGCTATTTTCGGTTGATTCTCTACCCCCCCCCCCCTTTTTTTTTTTTTTTTTTTTTCTCCCCCCCCCCCCCCCCTTTTTTTTTTTTTTTTTCTCCCCCCCCCCCCCCCCCCCTTTTTTTTTTTTTTTTTTTCTCCCCCCCCCCCCCCCCTTTTTTTTTTTTTTTTTTTTTTCTCCCCCCCCCCCCCCCCCCCCTTTTTTTTTTTTTTTTTCTCCCCCCCCCCCCCCCCTTTTTTTTTTTTTTTTTCTCCCCCCCCCCCCCCCCCTTTTTTTTTTTTTTTTTTCTCCCCCCCCCCCCCCCCTTTTTTTTTTTTTTTTTCTCCCCCCCCCCCCCCCCTTTTTTTTTTTTTTTTTCTCCCCCCCCCCCCCCCCCCCTTTTTTTTTTTTTTTTTTCTCCCCCCCCCCCCCCCCCCTTTTTTTTTTTTTTTTTTCTCCCCCCCCCCCCCCCCCTTTTTTTTTTTTTTTTTTTCTCCCCCCCCCCCCCCCCCTTTTTTTTTTTTTTTTTCTCCCCCCCCCCCCCCCCCCTTTTTTTTTTTTTTTTTTCTCCCCCCCCCCCCCCCCCTTTTTTTTTTTTTTTTTTCTCCCCCCCCCCCCCCCCTTTTTTTTTTTTTTTTTTCTCCCCCCCCCCCCCCCCTTTTTTTTTTTTTTTTTTCTCCCCCCCCCCCCCCCCCCCCTTTTTTTTTTTCCTATGGAGTTCTACACTAAAATTCATTTTTCATTCTGCCATCATTGTTAGTATCATTCTCCAACCTGAGACTCTGTAGTCTGTACTGGCTTTTCCTTTTTTCCTAGTCTTATCTATTTGATTTTACTGTTGTCATATTTCTATGTCTGTTATCTTGGATGATTCTAGTGACAAAGGGTTTACTTAATGTAACTCGATGATCACCTTAGAGTTTGAATTAGTAAGATTGTACTATTGGAATGGAAGCAGCATTGCATGAGGCAAGTATGAGTAGATAACGGATGTTCAATGGAGGAAAACTGAGGCTAGCCTCATCTGATCACATCTTAGATTGATCTGTGGCATATTGCTCAGCTGCATAGGATTGCTTATCTTCTTCTTTTGGAACCTTGGCTAACTATTTGTTGATTAGTGTGTACAATCTGATGCTTACAAGAATTGTGAGATGACTCATCTAATTGTTTACTGAAGTGGCCTAGTATATCTTTCTTCTCCAATATAGAATATTTTTCTCTACTACTCTGCTGATAGGAGGTATGAGAGGTTGACTATGGATGGTTTCAGGAGAAGTAGAGGTAGGCCGAAGAAGTATTGGAGAGAGGTGATTAGACATGACATGACATGACATGACACAGTCAGCATACTGCGGACATGGCCTTAGATAGGAGGTTGTGGAGGACACAGATTAGAGTGGGAGGTTAGTAGGTAGTAGAGTGTTGTCTCAATTATCTTTCCATACTTGTAGTCGTTGTCTTACTTAAGGAGTTTTTTGTCCTTTGATGTCGTTTTATTACACTTCGATTATTGTATTATTTTGTTATAGTTGTGTTTTTTTCAGAATGCTTTGACATGCTTTCTATGGTATTTTTCCATGACTTCTCAATTTTTCCCCCTTCATTGAGCCGGGGATCTATCTGAAACAACCTCTCTACCTTTCAAGGTAGGGGTAAGGCTGCGTACATTCTACCCTCCCCAAACCCCACTCGTGAGATTATACTGGGTATGCTTTTGTTGTTGTTCTCCTTTGCTGATCCCAAAGATATTGTAGGGAACCTTCCATATTGCCTCATGGCGTGGAATACAAGTTGCTGTAAAAAAGTTTGGGGAGGATGTGATTGCTGATGAGGATAAAGTGTGAGTAACTTAAAAGTGATAGTGCTTCTATTTTTTTACTTACAAGGGGAAAACCCGTAGTTGCTACTTCACATTGTTTAGCTAGCATCTCTCATTTATTTTTTGTGGATATTTACATTCCCTAATATTAGAGCTTCTGCAGGAGCGCATTTAGAGATGAGCTTGCGTTGCTCCAGAAGATGAGACATCCTAATGTGGTGCAATTTCTCGGTGCTGTAACACAAAGTAGTCCTATGATGATAGTGACGGAGTACTTACCAAAGGTCTTACTTATTAACTCTTAACGGTTTGCATAATTATATTTGACAACATTTTTATACACTGTTTTCTCCCTTATACTAGTTCTATCCATTTTTTCAGTTTACATTCTCTTTTCTTCTTTTTGACAATATGTTTGAAACTTTTCCAACAAACCTATCACTTTGAAATGACTTTTCCATGCCGTATGTTTCCAGGGTGATCTCCGTGAATATTTGAATAGAAAAGGAGCGCTTAAACCAACTAAAGCTCTCAGATTTGCAATGGACATCGCGAGGTTCACATCCACTCTGTGCCACTGACCAATATCATTAACTCTTTATAAATTGCAAGATTAATGGTTTAGATTTTTCTAAAAAAAAACAATTTTTTTCATTATGCATTACTTATAAAACTTTGAGTTAATGTTCAAAAATACACTTAAAAGTATTCGTTTTTTTGAGT
This sequence comes from Solanum tuberosum, assembly GCF_000226075.1. NCBI lineage: Eukaryota > Viridiplantae > Streptophyta > Magnoliopsida > Solanales > Solanaceae > Solanum > Solanum tuberosum. The sequence continues at coordinate 873,789 of NW_006239139.1, read as the reverse complement.
TTACCACCTGCACTATGCGAGTTTCCTACCTAAACTATCACCAACTATTTTTCAAAATTCAGCTCCTCGATCTGTTGTTCCCCTTTTCCAACCTGAAATATAACCATCGTTCAGGTAAGAAAAGAGAACAATTGATGTTGAATTGTGTTTTGATGAATAGTTCTGGTAGAAAACTCGTACACTTGATAGATCCGGTATGAAAGTCGAAAAACTGGAATACTTTAGGTGTGTTTTTGACTGTTCACTCTAAAGCTTTTTGTGGATGTAAAATCTCAATGTCTTGTAGTCCTTTGATTGGAGCATTACTGCTGGGTATAAAAATTCTCATATATAATATTTGGTTTTAGGGGAATGAACTATCTCCATGAACATAAAGAAGCAATTATTCATCGTGATCTTGAGCCTTCGTAAGTTTCACTTCCGTCAGGTTACCTGAATTACATTTTGTCTATACTAACGCCTAGCCAAGTTTTCGAGTAGCATCAATGCTTTCATATTGTGATTTGAGACTCTTCATGTAATAATAGTTCACTTTTTTTGGAGTAAGATAACAGAAATATTTTGCTGGATGATACTGGACATCTGAAAGTTGCTGACTTTGGAGTAAGCAAGCTACTGAAAGTTACTAAAAGGGTCAAAGAAGATAAGCCTTTGACATACGAAGACAGTTATCGTGAGTACTTCTTCTTTTAGATATTCAATAGTCCTCTATTCCTTCTCCATTGGAAAAGATATGGTAGCTTGTTACTGTGGAAAATAATATATGCGTGAGTGTTTTCAAGTTTACTTGATAGCTCCAAAAAAAGCTTTCTTTATTTGATATGTTGTGATTTGATCCTGTTTATTGATATTTGAGAACCGATATTTGGATTTCTTCTAATATTTTCATCATCTTTTTTTCTAAAAAAAAACTTTTCAATTCTTGTGCAACAAATAGGCCGATTTGTAGCTCCAGAGGTTTTCAGGAATGAGGAATATGATACCAAAGTTGATATCTTTTCATTTGCCTTGATTTTACAAGAGGTAAAATTTTGTCTTATCAGATTCATGTTTAAACTTTGAGGAAGAACAGTTTGTTTGCACTCTTGTGGACCATATCTTTATTTTATGTTTAAGAGTGTGTGAATGCAAGGAGCATTGTGTTCCGTGTTCTTAAAAGTGAAAGCACAAAACTAGAAGTGAACATATACTTTTTTAAAATGAAATCGAAATGAGTGCTCAATCTGTAGAAAATCAGAGATTGTGTATAACATATATGTATTTAATACTAATGGCATCAAATTACAAATAAATTACTGACTTAAGAATTCAATATATAATGATACCATATTATTCTTGCAATTCTGCTTCAGAAACATTTCTTTTGATCTGAGGGTCAATCGGAACAACCTCTATACCTCGCAAAGGTAGGGTAGGGGTAAGGTCCACATACATCCTACCCTCTCCAGTCCCCACTTGTAGGATTACACTGGATATGTTGTAGATCAAATTTAACATGATATAAATATGTTTCAGTAAGGTCACAGAAATATACAGTGATTATCGTTTACTTGAATATTGATCTGATCTATTTATGTTGTATATCTGCGTAAGTTTGAAAGTAACTCCGGTTTGATAAAATTTAGTGAGTCAAACATGTGCGTCTTTTGCAGTTTCTCTTTGCAGAAACAGGCGATATATTTATCTTTGTGTTGTGCTGTATTTTAGATGATTGAAGGCTATCCCCCTTTCCATGCGAAGGAAGAAAACGATGTACCTAAGTTGTATGCTGCTAAAGAGCGCCCTCCTTTTAAAGCCCCGGCAAAGTTTTATGCCCATGGACTGAAAGAGTAAGTTCTATATTTTCATCAGTTGCTACTATAAGTCACGATATTTTATTTTAGTATAATAAACCATGCTATTCTAGGGTAAATATCGATTGTTATAATCTGAGAATATGAAAACTCATGTCAATTAGGTGTGAGAGGAGAACCATGAAGTCTCAGGTTTAAATTCTAGTGGAGACGATAAACACTAGGTGATTTCTTCCAATTCTAATTAGTTACCTGGTACTTGCAACAGTGACATAGTAAACGTACTTAAAAAGAACACAAAAAAACTAATAAGAACTGAACAGACCTACAATTATAAAATCAAACTATTCAGAATTGGCGTTCCTTTCCTTCCGTATAGGTGGCGGCCTCTTTCCACCTCTCTGTTGCACATAAAACTCCTACACATCTACGTATCATGATCCCCCTTTTCTGTAGGTTGTTTTGTGTAAGGAAAGCATCCTAGTCGACATGCTACACGAAAAAAGAGGGCCTTAGACTTTCCAAAGCTGTTTCTATATCCAATTGGTAAAGCTAGTGGAGGTAGAAGGCCATATACGGGTTAAGCCGAGCCCAATAGCTTTTGCTCAAACAATGTATCTTGTTAAGAGATTCATTAAATATGTATACATATGAAATTTAGAACCCCAATGCATATGAAGTCGTCGTTCTAAAATTTACAATCCATAAAGTTGAAATCCTGGCTCTACGTTAGTTGGTTTCAATCTTGATTCTACTTATACATAGATTAGTAGGGTTATAACTGATCAACTGGTGTCTTTACTTAGATGGTAGCATTTAAACAAACTGGGATCTTGGAAAATGTCCTTATTGTCTTCTTTTTTCTGTATATAAATTTTACCATCTCATGGTCATCAATTTGCTGCTGTCTCCAATATGTTACTCTCTACGTTTCAATTTGTTTGTCTTACTTTCCTTTTTAGTTTGTTTTGAAGAGGATGTCTCTTTCCTTTTTAGGCAACTCTTTAATTTCAATTTCCACATGGCATGTTTAAGACCACGAGATTAAAGGATGTTTTGGTACATTTTACATATTTTGTTTAAGACCACAAGATTCAAAAAGTCTTCTTTACTTTCTTAAACTCCGTGCCAAGTCAAAATTAGATAATTAAATTGAAACGGAAGGAGTAATATTAGGGGTGCTTTTGGTGTTCAGATTGATTGAAGAGTGTTGGAACGACAAGCCAACCGAGCGGCCAAGTTTCAAGCAAATTATCCCAAGGCTTGAGTTCATCTATAAAAAGTCTGACCACAACAAGCGCTGGAAGGTAAAATATCCATTAGTGGTTCTTGCACTTCAAATTATCGTATTGTTTTGATGTAGTTTCTGTTCCTTTTTTAGTATGTTTTGTTATGCTTTCTTTAGCATTTTGTCTTGGCTTCTTCTCTCCCATTTTTTTTTTCCGAACTGCTTTTATTTGAGCCGAGGGTCTATTAGATACAATCTCTCTATCTCCCAAAGTGAGTAGGGGTAAGGTTTGCATACAGACTACTCTCCCCTGACCCCACTTGTGGGATATCAACGGGTATGTTGTTATTGTTGTTGTTGTATTGGTGTTTATGTGTTTGATCTTTTCACATTTTGGTCATCAATGAATCAAACTATTTACCATTTGTTTCATCGAATAGAGACATATTAGCTCTAAATCACTCGAATTTCATGCTTTTGTGAAATATTGACTTCTAGTGAAAAAACAATATCCTGGCTCTGATTTGATAAGTAGCTCATCTGAGATACTATTAGTGGACGAGTTAGTTATAATTAGCTCAGATGTAACTTCTTTGTTCAGTGTTGGTTACTTGACTCAATAATGTCCCAAACAAGTTGGGGTCGACTATATGAATCTGAGCTAATCACCACATTCCCATTTAATTTCATCTCAGTCCAACATTATTACACAAAACCTTAATCTCGCCACGACCACTGCAGTTTAGCATAACATATTATTCAGTAGATACCTAAGTGCCTCTTTTTCACCATGAATACTTTGCTACATGCAGGTAATTAGACCATTGAACTGCTTTCAGCATTTAGAGGCAATGTGGAAGAAAGATAGTTCAGGTTTAAGTAGTCGGAATCGTTCATCTCGGTCTACGCGCCACATCTAAGTAAATTTCTGGATAAAGTTTTTCTACTTCTCCACATTGTCTGCAAAAATATTCAGTTGCTTTTAGTACATAGTCTGTTGGATTATTTTCTAGTTTCAAAATCTTCTATTCTTTTTCATTGGAATGAAAGATCTTTCCTTTGAGTTTTATATTAGTTTTGTATATTAAATTTGAACACTTGTGTTATTCATTGTCTAAATATGAACTTGCTTTCAATCAATACAGCCAAACCTCTCTATAAGGACGTTGTTTGTCCGAATAATTTACGGATAATCAGCGGAGTGACACACACAAACATTACTTAAAATCTTGAATTTCTATTACGTGACATCGAAACACTGAAAAAAGAGATGTCATTATTGAGAATGCAAACAAATTTGTGTGGCCTGTATTAGCCAAGTTTAGGGGGCCCTATTCTTGAATAGTATTCAGTGGATTCATACACACGAAAAATGCAAAAAAATCTTGAATTTCTATTTTGTGACGTTGAAACGTTAAAAAAGGAGACGTTGAGTACTTGTCAAAAGGCTTGTGAGGCTCGACTTAGCCAAGTTTAGGGGCCAATGGTAACGGTTGACTAATTTCTGAACATTCAGTGGACTAGCTCACACAAAAAATGCTTAAAATCTTGAATTCCTTTATGTTGAAAGCACTAAAATGAATTGGGATTAGTAAATTCTTGGTGGACATCGGCTTTTCCCGACTCTATACTATGTGAATTTAAATTAGTCGAATTAGTAATGAAGTCACAACGCTTTGCCCCTCAATTTGAGCACAAATTTGAATTTAGTCGAGTCCCAATATAAATACTGAATACTAGATGATAATCAAGAAGTAATAATTTATATCATTACATTTCTTTATTTTGAGTCAACTCCCCCCACCCCACCCACAACTACATTACTACCATTTGGTAATTTTTATTTTTGTAACCAAACAAGTATTGTTGTAGGGGAATTATTTTATTAATACTACAATGATACCTTTCTATAACAACATTTTACAATAGTAACTAACTTTGTTTTTTTTTTCCGAACAAACGACGTTGTTATAGAGAAGTTTGATTGTATTAGGTTTGTACGAGACCCCTAATGTCAGTCGGATACGAATCGGTGGGTAGAAGAGCAGTGTTTGATCTTGTAGCAATGGCCCTATTTGCAGCTTCTGTTGGATGAAAATTATCAAAGAACACATATTGATTTCTGTTACTGCATGGAGTTTGGCCATTATTGCTGCATTGTCCTTTGGCTGTTGTGTTTGATATTATGCAGCATGGTGAGTCAAAAACTGTGAAACCTGAAATTAATCCAAAATAAAATAAAATACATGAATATTAAATTATCCAAACAAAAAAAAAATTCTCTTTGTTTCAATTTATGTGATGGTATTTCCTCTTTAATCCATTCGAAAAAGAATGATAGCCTGATCTTTTGTCGTCGCTAAAGAATCTTTAACGATTAGACTGATATTCACTTGTCAACTTGTGATAGTTAGACTTTTAGCAACCAGGGATTTTTTCCGATCGTTATTGATCTATAGCTATCGAATTTGGACTTTTAGCGTTTACTGCGTTTACTGATTGACTTATAGCGATTATAATTACATAAATATTATGACATGTTTTAAAAACATTAGTTTCAAAGTTATTTTTTTTTTCTTTCTTAAATAAAATAACTTTTTCCTAGTTGGGTAGGGTTGAATATAGGGTTGGGCTGGTTAGGCTGGGACTTAACATTGTGAAACCTAACCCTATACTAGAAAAAAAATGGTTAATATGTCAAAATTATTAATTATAATTCATTCAACCTAGTGCCATTTGTCCCCTCTCATTATGTTATATTTCCTTCACTCTTATCATATTTATTACTCACTCGATTTTATTTTATGTGTCTTAGTTTGATTTAGTATGAAAATTTTAAAAAATAATATTTTGAATTTTGTGATTTTTTTTTTAAAAGTTGAGTATAATTAGAGGTGGCGACGAGATTTTAACTTTATAGGTTCTGATTATTTAGGATGAGAATTTCAAGTAGAATAATGGGATTCTAAATACATGTAGGATGTGTTAATATTTTATAAATTTCTTAATACAAATACATTATTTAAGTAAAAGATATTAGATTTGACCAGAACTCATATCTACATTCTACCTCTGTTTATCTTGCGTATAATATACTCTTTCCGTTTCAGATTTACTTGGATCATGTTAACCTATAACACTCCTTAAGAAGATTTTAGTTAGAAATATATTTTACTAAACTAATCTTATTGACACTCTAAATTTGGCGACAACTACTTCATGTAGTTATTTGGCACTAAGGATAGTATAAAAAAAAATATAGCTCATATCTAGCTTCTACCTCATTTTCGATTTATGTAATGATGTTTAACAAGACACAATTAGAAAAAAAGAAAGATTTTTTTGAAAAAAACTTGTGATTTTAACGATAAAAAATTATCACATTAGTTGTTTACATCAAACAAAAAGATAACATATATTTGCGCATACACTCATTCACTTAATCATTCATTATCAGATCACTTAATCATAACATTGAGTTAGTTTAAAAAATTAAATATCAGATACGAGTAAGCAATTGCGAAATATAAATAAAATTATTATAAAAATGAAGAGTTAAAGAATATTTTAACCTACCAATAGGTGGACCCCCTGTTGAAATGCTAGTCTGATTTGAAATAATAAACCTTGCATTGGGAAGATTAGTGTTCAAATTATCAATTGAAACCTTTAATTTCTGATTAAATAGTTGGACATAATTATTAATAAAATCAACACATCCAGATGCATTTCTTCCATATGTTCTTGTCTCCTCTGGCAAACAACCTAATAGACCAATATTTGATACTGCCACCTTCCTTGCTCCATACCTATGCAACCTCTAAAAAAATATTAAAAAATTGTACGAGTCAAAATGAATTGAATCAATAATAATAATAATAATACGTCTAAAGGTTACTTGACTTGAATCAGAATCAAGATGAGTCAAGTATTAGGTAAAATTCACAAATAACCATTTTTCATCTGCTGTAATAATTGAGAAATAACTAATTTTCGACCTCACTTGCATCGTGAATAAAATTTTATTAAGTTCAAATAAAATTCAATTTTTTATCTTAAAGATTTGCTCACGAAGCAAGCAGGGTTCAAAAAAGTTCTTAAGACCACCAATTTCTAAGGTCATTGAGTTATAATAATTCAATTCCCGAGTCTATCCAAATTGACCAGTCATGAAAATATTCCCCTAGCACAACTACCCAAACTTCAACGGAAGTGCATGCAAATCATATTTTCATGATCTAATTCTTCTACCTCTGAAAATAAAACGTACGTAGTAATTTAAGTAGCAAAAATTACCCTTAGTTGTCCTTCAAATTGTTGAACAAGGATGGTTGCAAACCTATCTGGTGTGTACAATCGACTTGATGGATAAAATGTTGGATCTAAATAATTGTTGAGATAATCATTGTTTCCCATATCAACAGTGTATAGGCATTTGTTCAATAAACTTCTAGTTGCAGTAATATTTCTAAGTATAGAATTAATTCTCAAAATTGTGACTTGATGGTTCAATAGTTGCCTATTCATGCTGATCCTATCACCCTGTAACATAAATAGTAATGTAGTCAGGATTTTCACAAAGATCGAGGTGTAAAAATATGTATACATAAAAAAATATAATGTAATTTTTATGGTATGAATTCCACATTGAATATGTAGAATATTAATAGTACACATAAATATATAGTGATAGAGTCAGAATTTTGAGAAGGAGATTATAAAAATTGAAAAATATCATATCTGAAATTTGAACATACATTTTTCGTATATTATAAGGGAATGTAAAATTTGAAAAGTATGTTAGAATAAAAAACATACAATAAATTATGCTTTTATTATGAACGTTTACTACTTATATGAAGGGTTTTACATGGAAAAATAGAAGGAATTAACATGTATTACACGTGCAAAATTTGAAAACACTCTCACAGGATCATATTTTATCATAACGGACATTCAAGAATCGGTACATGTAAATTTAATGAATCTGAAAGAAATTATATTGTTGAGAAATGATCTTAGATGGAACTTCTGAAACGTCTACAACTTGATGAAATAAAAAATACTTTTCATGAAGAAGATTCAGTTAATGATGTAACGAATTGTGTGACATGGGTGGATTCAATAAGTGGGAGGGACTTAACTGATCCTTATTCATCGAAAAATTATTATATATATAGGTAAAAAATTAACGAGTTTTTTACCCATCGAATACCGGTCTCATCGCGAATTCCAGCAACTCCTGATCCATAATTGACTCCTCTAAGGATTTCATTGCCACTTGCAGTTGCATGTGGTGGAATCGAGCTATTGAATCCTATGAGCTCAGCTGAACGGGAGAAAAATGCGGTTAGTTAAGGGGGCGGTACTAAAGCCGGTGAAGATTCATCGTAAAAATAAATCCATCCAATGACAAAATCAAAAATTTCATTAAGGTGTTCATGTATAAAACTTAATAATTGATTGATAATACACATAGTAAAAGAAATTCAACCATAGGTGTCCAATTGACCATCCAAAGGCTAATGTAGCTTCGCCCCTACCTCCTTTCCATTTAATGTTGCTTTGATTTGACTCGATATAGAGTTCAAGAAAAAAGAGAAAATCTTTTCAAAATTATGGTTTAAAACAAAGGAGTAAGCGGTTATGTGGATACAATTCATCTCATTAATTAATTAAGCAGAAAATAAGAATTGTAAAGTTAAGTCATATCTAAATATAAAAAGTGTGATTATCTTGGGACACGATGTTGGGATGGGGAAAATCTCTATATATAGGTCAAATATTACTTTATATCAATATAGTTAAGCTTTTCCCAACGATCATTCTTGTTTGTTGATCGCGAATAAGACACTAAGAAGAAGAAAAGATGATACGAAGATGGTTACCAAGTGGTAGGTGGTTCTGCTGAGCTTTCGAAAAAAGTAGCCTTGTATGGGAGTTTATATATGTATTAATTTTGAACACCGTGAGGGGTCTATATTGGAAACAATCTTTGTTCAGACCATACTCCATGAAGGTAAATATAAGGTATACATGCATCTTGCTCTTTTCGAACCCCACTTATGAAATTACACTGAATATGTTGTTATCGTGGAACGAAGAAAAGGAAAAATTGATAGAGAAAATGTACCAATAAAGTCAGCTTTGTTACGGCCATTGGTGAATCTTCCATTTTGTGGACCATTTGGGAAATCAATTCCATAAGGAAAATAATTTGCCTTAGCTGTTGTTATAAGGTTATTATTATTCCCATTATCAACTATTGAGTCTCCAAATATGAAGTAACATGGCACTTGTGGTTGACCTTTTACCATTGAAAACATAATAAACATTGAAATCATCAAAACTATATGATCCTTACATGAAGACATTCTTGAGTTATTGAATGATGAAAAGAGAAATCAAAGAAAAATGGGAAGGATAGTGATTGATGCAAAAAATTGAACTTGGAACTACCTATTTATAGAGGATATCAAGGATGTCGTAGTTGTTGCAGATTTGCTTTTGTAAGAAAAAAGTCAGCTGAAGTATAGAGATATCTAATTTTGGGACCATATATCGATCATTTAAACCATATTCGTATAGTGTCTGAAAAATTTGCAAGTCTACTTATTTCAGTTGCATGTCTGAAGTTAGATTTGTTAGATAAAATGACTCAAGTTTCATATAGTTGAAGTTTAAGCATTTTTGTATGAAGAAATATAACTATTTTTGTTTGAATTTTAGTCATATCTTTATATTTGAAGTAAGACTTCGTTAAACCTAAATTCAAATACTGCATATTTAAAGTTGTTTCGAAATGGATATTTATACAAAAAAATAAATTAATTAAAAGACGGATATAAATTAAATGGTGGTGTCCAAAAGAATTACCCCCAGTTCGTGAAATCCTAAATTGGTAATAGTGATGGTTAATTGGAATATCGTAAAGGCAAAAAGTCGTTTCACGTATGGTTCAAAAGTTGAGCCCCATCCTAATAGTAAGAGTGTGGCTTAGGTCCACTAAAATGACATACACTCTGGCTAGAGAAATAATTAAGTGGAACTTACACTACCTATTCATAGAGGATGTGAAAATCAAATAGTTCTTTCGCTTTGTGATAATTTTTACTGCCCATTAATTTGATCCCGCAAAGAGATATCTTAAACTATCTTTTATAAGTTGAAATAATATAAATGCAAAAACTCATCATCAAATAGGGTTTAAGATCGAACCCTGGCCATCCTAATAGTAAGAGTGCGGCTTAAGTCATCTCCTAATAGTATTTGGCTAAATCAATAGATGTTTGTAATTAAAATTATAATCATTTTCTTAATTGCTTGGTGAACATTAAAAGATTAATAAAAAATTAAAGTTATTTTTAATATGGGCATTGCCCCCACCCACCCACCCCACATCTTTGACTTCA